>NW_025372664.1:0-2524 GCF_016433145.1 Gracilinanus agilis
ACATTATACATTTATATGATATATAATAAATAATAAATTATTTGTTTATTAAAGTTTTTATGACTCCTAAAATTTTCATTGAATAAACTTGGGTATCTCTGACACCCTTTTAGGGAGTCCATGAGGTCAAAACAATTATTGTAATAATACTAAGGTGTATTAATTTCTAATATGGTAAATATTGATATATTTCTCACTAAAGCACTTTAATAATTATGAGTATGAAGAGATTCTGAAACCAAAGACTTTGAAACTTCTGGATGAAAGGCTGCCTACCCATCTGGTATTTTTGACTCTTACCCCTTCTCTCCTACAAAGCTTAAGGGGAAAACCTGCTAATGAAAATTCTTTAAGACATCTTTCTCTATTGGGGAAAATCGTCTATCCCTCAAACTCCATAAAATTTTTCAATAGATCACCTCGTATATGGTAAAGATGCAGAAGTGCTGGTCTCCTGTATTTACTGCTAGGAGATTCACTCAGTCCATTATTCAAGGTATGCTAACTCAACTTATACATTTTTAACCAATGAAATCCTGCAAAATCATATTCTCATACTCATACTGATTCAGAGCAAGTCCTAACAAGTTGGCAAGTGTCTTGAGTGTCAGCTCAAGGACTTCTGTATCCTTCCTGCAAATGGGCATGAATATGTGTGACATGCTGTCTTTTTTTTATTTCTAGCAAACATGTTAGGAATGTTTATGAAATTTTAGAGCTTGGTGGAATCTCTGAGGTCAAAGACGAAATGTCTTAAGAAGCACAAACCTCACAGTTTGTCTTTTTACAGTATTTTATGATCTACAAAATTCTGTTCTCACAATAACTGTACAATAAAGTGTGTATATATTCTCTATTCATAGATGAGAATGACAGACTCAAATAGCTTTCTCATTGGAAGAATTGGTGAGTAGCAGAGTGGAGATTCAGTGCCAACAATCTCAATTCCATGTCTAAAACATATTCCATTTCATCATATTTTCTTGGTAGTCTCTAGAAGGGCTCATATAGCTTCTACTTCATAATGGCCAATGACAAGAAACTCCCTGGCTTCCTGAGACAACTCATTCCTTTCTTGTTTGCTTAGACATTTTTTTCAATAGCATCAGACTCTTCATAACCTCATTTGGGTTTTTTTTTTGGCAAAGATACTAGAGTTGTTTGCCATTTACTTCTCTAGCTCATTTTACAGATGAGGAAACTGAGGTAAACTGAATTAAATGACATACCCAGGTTCAGAAGGGTGGTAAGTGTCTGAGTCCATATTTGAGCTAAGGAAAATGACTCTTCTTATTACCAGTCCCAGTGCCCTATCCACTGAACCACCTAGACACACTAATAAGGTTATCAGAAGTATTCAGAACTTCAGTACAAGGAATACCTATTTAAGTTATAATAAGGCATTCTCATCCCATTCAAAAGGGAAAATTTTGTTTTCTAGTTGTCTTGTTTCAGTCTGTAAGTGAAGTTAAATACTATCATAATGTTTAGGTTATTCTATAGATTTTGTTAAATTATGAAAGAACGTGTCCCCCAGCATATATTTCACACTAGGATTTTGAAAGTCAGTAACATGGACGTTGTCCTTGTCCCTAGATAAACAGCAAAGCAAACGGACTCTATTGAATTCTGAGAAGAGGAATAAGAAAGAGTGCAAACAAGTTACATAAATTAAGAATCAACTTAGTATTAGTGGGGAGGTGAGGACTAGCTAAGGCACTTCCATTTTTTCAGAGAGAAATGTCCCAGGCAAAATGAATGAATGAAAATGCTTAGTATTTATTGAATATGTGGCATGCAGATAGAAGACAAAAGCTACACATTCCTTCCCTTCAAGGAGCTTATATACTAATAGAACACATTAAGAGGACATGGGAAAATCTGTGTGTGGGAAGGGGTGGCAAGAGGACATAGGATTTAGAAGTGACACAAAATAAAAAAGGCAAGAACTCCCCTTTCAGAACCTGGAATCATTTCAAGAGACAGAGTCCAAGGTAATGGTGGGTGGGAAGGGGATGAGGAGGATGGGAATGATAGCAGATTAAATGATTTAGAAAAATGATGTCTAAGGGAAGAGTCAATGGCTTCAAATGGAGAGGGAAGGGCACCACATATGAAGAAAATTGTTGATGAAGTAGATAGCCACCAAAGAAGGGTACTCAGGTTGGTGAGAGACCTGAAAGTAATTCCTTAAAAGATGAAAAGTAACTAGGGCTCTTTGGCCTCAAAAAGACTGAGAGAGGAAGAATAGAAGATCTGAAATATCTTCAAGAATCTGGCCAGCTGGTTAGTATATAGAAAGATTATGCTCACACAGTGTGCCTTCAACAGAAAGGACCAGATGCAAAGTATGAAATATATAGAAATCCAGATGTTAATTCAGCATGAGGAAAACACTTTCACAATTATGACTGCCCCAAAAAGAGAAAGAAAAAAGAGAGAGAGAGAAAGGAAAAAAGAAAGAAAGAAAGAAAGAAAGAAAGAAAGAAAGAAAGAAAGAAAGAAAGAAAGAAAGAAAGAAAGA
>NW_025372665.1:0-5695 GCF_016433145.1 Gracilinanus agilis
TTTTTTCATTTGATTATTAAAAACATTTTATTTTTCCCAATAATATGTAATAGCAACTTTCAACATACTTTTTCTGAAATTATAAGATAGGAATTGTCTCCCTCCTTTTTTCCCTCCCCACCCATGGAGATTGTAAGCAATTCGATCTAAGTTATATAAGCATAATCATGCAAAATACATTTCTGCATTAGTAATTGTAAGAGTATACTTATATAAAACTGAAACTCCAAAATAAAAACATAAACTAATGTGAAAAATAACATGCTTTGATATGTTAATGCTCATTTTTCAAAACAATCTACTATTCATCAATTGGGTGTATATATATATATATTCAATTTTTTTTTGCTAAAATTTTGTCAGTAAAATTTTATCTTTCCTCATGTCTGTTTGTGTAAAAGTGTGAGAATGGGGGGTGGAAGTGTGTAATGTGGGCTCTCAAGTTTATATCAAAGCCCAGAGAGTGATTATTAAATGTGGAATGATGGGGACAGAATCTGAATATAACATAATAATTGATTAGGACCTGGTTTCCAGATGGTAGCTATAGTATTTACTTCTAAGTTGCCTGATGAGTTTTGAGGGAATTTGTGAATATAAGGTTGAATGTATGATAGAGTTCTATACTTATCTAGTTAATCTTCAAACCTAGAAGCAGCAGAAATCAGACACTTGGTCAGGTGTAGCCGCCTACTTTTGCTGCTTAGTGAAGCTACTCATGTCTGCTCAAATCAGATTCTATTTGATGAGGCTTCCCCTTGACTATAAGCTGTCTCTACTCTCCTAAATATGGGGAAGAGAAGAAACTGAGAGGACATGAGGGAATTTATCTAATCCTAGGTCAGTTCATTTTTACCTGTGCTCATGAAAATCCCCCCCCACCCAAGAATTCCATTCAGAGTTTACCCCAACTTGTCCTAGATTGTAGAGGCTATATCTTACCCTTCCTCCTAGTTTTGTATCTACTCATTCTCATTTTTTTACCCCTCCAGCACAACCCTCCACTCTAACACAGATGTATCCACAGTTTTTCTTAGTTTGTGGAATTATTACCTGACTACCTGGTGTAATAGGTATAGGCTTTAACAGTATACAAGCAGATTTTTGCAAGCATATTAGGGAAACCCTTTGCTGGAGTAGCATATGGTTCACCATTACTTGCATGTACATAGTTAGTTAAATAGATAGATAGATCAACTAGATTGCATTGTGGATAGGTGACAAGATTAATAAAATGCTGGACCTGGAGTCAAACAGAGCAAAACAGTCCTGACCTCAAAAAGCTTACAGTCTAGCGAAGGAAGACAGCAACAACAAAAGGAGCTAAAGAGGTAACAAGGGGAGAAGAAAAGGTATTTTGTGAGCAAGGCCATGATGGGTAAGTCCAGAATGAAGCATTTCTGAGTCTTTTTTAAACATAGTATGCCTTTAATAAAAATGGAGGATACCCAGTTGCAGGTCTTAGAGGGTGGAAACAGTTGAAAGATGATGGTAAGTAGGAAGATATTTTGAAAATATAGCAAGGAAAAAATGTAAACATTTCACCCCAGATCCCAAGGGTTAAGTCCCCCATCCATCACCTGAATCTCTGAAAGAAGAATAGGCTCCTAATTTAACTTATTCACTATATAGCCCTAGTCTGATTTATTTCATGTCCAGATGTGGCATAACTTCTTTTTTTTAACCTTTTTTTTAAATTTTTATACATTTATTAATATTCATTTTTAATCTGTTTACATGCTTCATACCCCTACTTTCCTCTTCAGCCCCCCACCCCGCTCTCCCCTCACCCATGGCTAACGCACATTTCCACTGGTTGTAACATATGTCCTTGTTCAGGGCCCATTTCCATATTGTTGGTAGTTGCATTGGTGTGGTAGTTTCTAGTCCACATCTCCAATCATATCCACCTCAACCCATGCATTCAAGTAATTGATTATCTTCTATGTTTCCTCTCCTGCAGTTCTTCCTCTGAATGTGGGCAGCGTTTTTTACCATAAATCCCTCAGAGCTGTCCTGTGTCATTGCATTGCTGCTGGTACAGAAGTCCATTACATTCGATTTTACCACAGTATGTCAGTCTCTGTGTACAATGTTCTTCTGGCTCTGCTCCTTTCGCTCTGCATCTGTTCCTGGAGGTCTTTCCAGTTCGCCTGGAACTCCTCCAGTTTATTATTTCTTTTAGCACAATAGTATTCCATCACCCGCATATACCACAGTTTGTTCAGCCATTCCCCAATTGAAGGGCATCCCCTCATTTTCCAGTTTTTTGCCACCACAAAAAGCGCAGCTATAAATATTTTCGTACAAGTCTGTTTATCTATGATCTCTTTGGGGGTACAAACCCAACAACGCTATGGCTGGATCAAAGGGCAGGCAGTCTTTTATAGCCCTTTGGGCATAGTTCCAAATTGCCAGCCAGAATGGCCGGATCATTTCACAACTCCACCAACAATGCATCAATGTCCCGATTTTGCCACATCCCCTCCAGCATTCATTACTCTCCCCTTCTTTCATTTTAGCCAATCTGCTAGGTGTGAGGTGGTACCTCAGAGTTGTTTTGATTTGCATTTCTCTAATTATTAGAGATTTGGAACACTTTCTCATGTGCTTATTGATACTTTTGATTTCTTTACCTGAGAATTGCCTATTCATGTCTCTTGCCCATTTTTGAATTGGGGAATGGCTTGATTTTTTATACAATTGATTTAACTCCTTGTATATTTGAGTAATTAGACCCCTGTCAGAGTTTTTTGTTAAAAAGATTTTTTTCCCAATTTGTTGTTTCCCTTCTGATTTTGAATACATTGCTTTTGTTTGTACAAAAGCTTTTTAGCTTGATATAATCAAAACCATTTAATTTACATTTTGTAATTTTCTCTAACTCTTGCTTGGTTTTAAAATCTTTCCTTTCCCAGAGATCTGATAGGTATACTATTTTGTGTTCACTTAACTTATTTATAGTTTCCCTCTTTATATTCAGGTCATTCACCTACTCTGAATTTATCTTGGTGTAGGGTGTGAGATGTTGATATAAACCTAATCTCTCCCATATTGTTTTCCAAATTTCCCAGCAGTTTTTGTCAAATAGTGGATTCATGTCCCAAAAGTTGGGCTCTTTGGGTTTATCATACACTGTCTTGCTGACATCATTAACCCCAAGTCTATTCCACTGATCCTTCTCTCTATCTCTTAGCCAGTATCATATTGTTTTGATGACTGCTGCTTTATAGTATAGTTTGATATCTGGTACTGCTAGGCCCCCTTCCTTCACATTTTTTCATTATTTCGCTTGATATTCTTGATCTTTTGTTATTTCAAATGAAATTTGTTATAGTTTTTCCTAATTCAGTAAAGAAGTTTTTTTGGTTATTTGATAGGTATGGCACTAAATAGGTAAATTAATTTGGGTAGAATGTTCATTTTTGTTATGTTAGCTCGTCCTACCCATGAACAATTGGATGGCTTTCCAATTGTTGAGATCCAGTTTTATTTGTCTGGAAAGTGTTTTGTAGTTGTTTTCCTATAGTAGCTGTGTTTGTTTTGGTAGATAGATTCCCCAATATTTTATATTGTCTAGGGTGAATTTAAATGGTGTTTCTCTTTCTACCTCTTACTGCTCTAATGTGTTGGAAATATATAGAAATGTTGATGATTTATGTGCATTTATTTTGGTTCCTGCCACTTTGCTAAAGTTGTTGATTATTTCTACTAGCTTCTTAGTTGATTCTCTAGGATTTTTTAAGTATACCATCATATCATCTACAAAGAGTGATAGCTTAGTCTCCTCATTGCCTATTTTGATACCTTCAATTTCTTTTTCTTCTCTAATTGCAACTTCTAGTGTTTCTAGTACTATGTTGAATAATAGAGGTGATAATGGGCATCCCTGTTTCACTCCTGATCTAATTGCGAAGGCTTCTAATTTATCCCCATTGCATATGATGTTTGTTGATGGTTTTAGGTATATACTGTTTATTATTTTCAGGAAAGGTCTTTCTATTCCTATACTTTCCAATGTTTTCAATAGGAAGGGGTGCTGTATTTTGTCAAAGGCTTTTTCAGCATCTATTGAGATAATCATGTGATTTTTGTTTGTTAGACTGTTGATATGGTCAATTATGTGGATGGTTTTCCTAATGTTGAACCATCCTTGCATTCCTGGTATAAATCCCACCTGATCATGGTGGATGATTTTCTTAATTACTTGCTGGAGTCTCTTTGCTAATATTCTATTTAAGATTTTTGCATCTATGTTCATTAGGGAGATTGGTCTATAGTTTTCTTTCTCTGTTTTTGGTCTACCTGGCTTTGGGATCAGTACCATATTTGTGTCATAAAAGGAATTTTGTAGGACTCCTTCTTTGCTTATCATATCAAATAACTTGTATAGTATTGGGATTAATTGCTCTTTGAATGTCTGATAGAATTCACTTGTGAATCCATCATGTCCTGGTGATTTATTCTTAGGGAGTTCTTTGATGGCTTGTTCAATTTCTATTTCTGATATGGGATTATTTAGGCATTCTATTTCTTCTGCTGTTAATCTAGGTAATTTATATTTTTGTAAATACTCATCCATATCTCCTAAATTGTTATATTTGTAGCCATATAATTGGGCAAAATAGCTCTTAATGATTGCCTTAATTTACCCTTCTTTAGATGTGAGGTCTCCCTTTTCATTTTTAATACTGTCAATTTGGTTTTCTTCTTTCCTTTTCCTTATTAGATTGACCAGTACTTTGTCTATTTTGTCTGTTTTTTCAAAATACCAGCTTCTAGTCTTATTTATTCATTCAATAGTTCTTTTACTTTCAATTTTATTAATTTCTCCCTTAATTTTTAGTATTTCTAATTTAGTTTTCATCTGGGGGTTTTTAATTTGCTCACTTTCTAATTTTTTGAGTTGCATACCCAATTCATTAATCTCTGCCCTCCTTAATTTGTTAATATATGCACTCAAGGATATAAATTTCCCCGTGAGTACTGCTTTGGCTGCATCCCACAGATTTTGGTAGGATGTCTCATCATTGTCATTCTCTTCAATGAAATTGTTGATTGTTTCTATGATTTCTTCTTTGACAAATTGGTTTTGGAGAATCATATTGTTTAATTTCCAATTGGTTTTTGATTTTCCTGTCCAGGTGCCCTTACTAATTATTATTTTTATTGCATTATGGTCCAAGAAGGTTACATTTATTATATCTGCTCTTTTGCATTTGATTGCAATGTTTCTATGCCCTATTATATGGTCAATCTTTGTGAATGTACCATGTGCAGCTGAAAAGAAGGTGTATTCCTTTTTGTCCCTATTTATTTTTCTCCACATATCAATTAAATCTAATTTTTCTAGGAGTTCATTCACCTCTCTTAGAACCTCTTTCTTATTTATTTTTTTTGTTTGGTTTATCTAGATCTGAAAGAGGAGTATTTAGATCTCCCATTATTATGGTTTTACTATCTATTTCCTTCTTGAGCTCTGCCAGTTTCTCCTTTATGAATTTGGATGCTATACCACTTGGTGCATATATATTGAGCAGTGTTATTTCCTCATTGTTTATACTGCCTTTAATCAGGATGTAATGACCTTCCCTGTCTTTTTTAATCATATCTATTTTTACTTTAGCTTTGTCAGAGATAATAATAGCCACTCCTGCCTTCTTTTTCTCATTTGATGCCCAAAAGATTTTGCTCA
>NW_025372666.1:0-2826 GCF_016433145.1 Gracilinanus agilis
CCCTCCCCTCCCCTCCCCATATTTCTTTTCTCGCCGAGCCCCTTCACATCTGCCTCTACAGTATTTCTCCCCCTCGTTCCTCGCTTGGAACTTCTTTCAGCTGCCTTAGCTCAGGCCCTCCTGTTGCCCCTCGTCCCAGATATCGGGATACTTTCTTTATGTGTCTTCCTTTATTCTCTTCTACAATACATCCACTACAGTTTGCCAAGATGTCTGATCAGGTCACTCCCTTGCTAAAAAACCTTCCTTGGCTCCTTATTGCTTCCCAGATAATATACAAATTCCCCAGCCTGTCATTTTTAAGAGCAGCCACAATCTGACTCCACCCTGCCTTTCCAGCCTTCCTCCCTTCATATTTTCTATGCTTTCTCCAAACTGGAATACCAGCCACTCAGCCAGCCTCATTACACGGGCATTAAACTGCTTCCATTTTCTTCTCCCCCTCCCTACCCAAACCCAGGACGCTGTATAGTTGCTTGTCAGTCCTTCGTTAAAGAACCATTTTAGGCATTCGTTGCTTCCGTGGTGCCTCCTATGGTTTCCTCTTCCTCCCAGCTGAAAGTCCTGGTCCCTCAAGTCTTAGAGCCCTTCCTCTCAATCCTTGCTCCTCCTGTACTGTCGTTATTTGTATGTGTAGGCAGAGCATCCTCTCTCCCGCCCGGCCCACGTTCGGATAGATGCTTGAGGACAGCGCTGTTGCCTTTCATTGGTTTTCCCAACATATGTCAAAAAATAGACCTGACTTAGAAGAATTTCATCTTCAAACAACCTTGGGTCAAACTAAGAGTTTTTCTATTTGTAGCTCAAACTAGAAGACTACAAGGATCGCCTGAAAAACGGGGAGCCGCTCAATTCGGACCAGTTGGTAAGTAGCTAAGTCGTCCTTCTCCAGACCAGGGGGCGAGCCTTGGGAATTCAATAGGCTTGAAGACTCGGCAGCACGGGGAAGAGAAATGGAGATTCGACGAAGAGCGAAGGCCTCCCCGAGTCTCTGTGCCTCTGGGATTGTTGAGTGTACTTGCTTTTAGTTCCTGCCAAGAATAGACCGTCCAGCAGGGGCTGAATATGGGAGGTAAGTGCTTCAAGGTCGTTCTTTTTCCTCCTCTCCTTTCAGTTCGGGAAAAGAGCCAACTTTCCTTGCATGTTCTTCAAGTGATGAATGGATTTGGTCCTTTAATTGGAAGCTCTACCAGCCGGCCCCGGCTAAACCGAGGTTTCTCCTCTTTTCTTCTCCCATTTTTCTTGTCAGTGAGGCAAGATTGGGCGGCCCAAAGAGGGTTCCTCGGTGGTTCTTGCTGAGTCATTTTTTTTCTTTGTGCCATCATCCCCAGAGCAATGACTTGGCGTCCAGTGCCTTAAGCCCTTGCCCTGTCCTTGTGTGGTTCTCATGGTCTCAGAACTTAATGAGGCTCTTTTGTGGCCGCTCTCTACTGTGGGAGGATTGCGAGAGTATGTCAGACGTGTGCGCTCGCCCTCTAAGCTAGTCTTGGGAACCGTCCCAGGTGCGTCGAGTCAGGACGAGGGTCGTTCCTCTTCCTCCGGTCACCACCGTACCCAGGGAGGCTTTCCTTTGCCCTTCGTTGGCAGGCATTTCTCTCTGCTTTGGGGCTTTTGTGCCTCCTCTCCAGCTTCTCTCCGCCCCCTCTTCCACTCTGCATTTTGACTCCAGAGCAGCTGGTGAACTAGCTTGGCCGTTTGCCTGGCTTCTTGACTGGCTGAATGTCTCCATTGGCCTCCCTAGGATCAGACTTCTCTGTGGATAGGCTGGAGGCAGTCTTCTATATGGTGTGACTTATTGGGCCCAGCTTGGGTTGTTATCTAGACCAGCTCCTTCCTCAGTGCTGCCTCAGGAGCATGTTTGTGTGAGGAAGTCCTTTGGCAGTCTCGGGAAGCTGTGGCCTCCTTCTCTCAGTGCTTTTAGAGGCTCACAATCTAGGATAACAAAGCAACCACACTGAAATAGTTACTACAACACACATAAGTACACAGAGATTTTAAGAAGACACGTTTCCCAACCCCAGACTAAGAAGCTTCGCTCTGTTTGAATGGAGAAGGTACTGCTTGAAATAGATTTGTTATTCATTGTCAGGAGCCACTCAGAGAAATAGGGTCCTTTGATAGAATCTTTTTACCTGGACCCCATCAAGATCAACGTAGTTTGGCAAAACCCTATATTTGGTTTTCCTGCCCTGCAAGTCAGGCCACAGACAGGATGGCTTAAAAAAAGGTAAAAATCTGGACCCCTCCCGGTGACTCCTTTTATTATTAATGAAAACTTATCAATTTAATTTTTTAGGATAGCCTCAAGTTTCCTCTAAGTACCGTATAGTAAGCTAGCAGTTAAGGAGTTAACAATTTTCCCCCAATCCGAAAAAAGCAGAAATGAGCAGAAGCTGCTCTGTATCTTTTTTTTTTTTCCTGCTTTAAGACATTCCAAGGACACTGTAGGCAAACCCACTTACGTACTTTCCAAGGACTAAATTATCCCACAATCTTAAAGGCTTATTCTTCAACATATCTTTCGAAGTATGGAAGCTTTTTACTAAAATAGCATTTAGATAAAGTGAGACTCTTCTTTCAACCTTGGACATTGTCTCATCCAGCATAATCTTCATGAGAGAAATTTCTTGCAAACTATATGCCAATCATGATGTAATTCTGTAATTTCAACTGTGCTTTGTAAGAAACTGTTATAAAATAAAGAATGCTCAGAGGCTCTTGGAGGGCAGTCATAAACTACGTGATAGACTGACAGCCCCCAGCATCTGCCTCTTTCTTTCTTTCTTTCTTTCTTTCCTTTCTTTCTTTCTTTCTTTCTTTCTTTCT
>NW_025372667.1:0-1180 GCF_016433145.1 Gracilinanus agilis
CCCCTTTAAGAGCAGATAGAAAAGTTAAAAACAATAACAATCCCACAGATAGGGAGTGCAGACCCCATGAATGCACTGAGATAAAGCCATGTAAATCAGAGGCAGAGGGGTAGAGAATGTAGACAAAAGTGATCAATCATTATGCAGAACCCCAAGATGTCAGTAACAGGTATGGAAGGAGTAAAAGGAGGGCAGAAGGAGGAACACGCAGCACACCTGCCAAGCCGAACTAAAGACCAGGATTCGTCTTGCGCAGCAATATCAATGAGGGAGCTTCTATCTTAGAAGTTAGTCGCTGTACCAAAAGGATCATGTGACACATCACGAGATGTATCACATGATGCACGATGTCATGGGTAAACTGTTAGTTACTGTGCCTCGGTTGACTTTTTGGCTCCTGCAGAAAGAGCCATATCTGGCCCTCAAAAGAGCCTTCTCTAAAGGAAAATCCAACAGAATCATAGAAATAGGGAAGAACATATAGAGACAAAGAGAAGAAAAAAGAAAAAGAAGGAAAGAAAGGAAGGAAAAGAAAAAGAGAAAAAAGAAAGGGAGGGAGGAAGGGAGAAGGGAAGAAAAGAAGGGAGGGAGAAAGGAAGGGATAGAGGGAGGAAGGGAGAAAGTTATTATCTCATCATGGAAAATATGCTTGGAGTAAGAACTATGATGTGTCATTTCAAGCAATTGTAATTATATGTGGTGTACATTCTTACAAGGCTAGTGTAAATTTATCCCAAGAGGTCTTCTGTTCTTGCTCAAAGAAGTCATATTACCATGGATTAGTAAGTGAATGAATAAATGAATGGAAATAATCATTTTAAAATGCTATGGATTTTAAAAATGTATATATATATATATATAGATCCTACAATCTAATAGGGAGTGATAACAAATATGTGCTGTGTGTTTATAGTCAAGGAAGGTAATATTGGACCATAGACTTACTTACTGGAATGATGAGGGGGGTAATACATGGATAAATCTGCATAATCCAAATAAAAACAATTGCTGAACTGATTTGATCATGGCTCATACTTCTAGAACTATAGGAGACAAGACAGACTAGAAGAATTGTCCAGAAAAGAAAAAGTAAAAGTCAGTATGACCCTGGTTTTCCTGATATACTATTTCTGAGAGGCAATGATCTATCAAGAAAATGAGGCTCCAAAGTAAAAAAAAA
>NW_025372668.1:0-4644 GCF_016433145.1 Gracilinanus agilis
TATATATATATATATAAATAGTTCAGTTGGGTGGATTCAAAGCCATTTGAACAATTGGATCCAAGGAAGGATGATTTAAGGGATCTACCAACTAGAGTTATGAAAAAAATCAATAGCCAAATGAAATGGATTTGCTGAATGAGGTGAATTTAATAACCCAACTTGTTCAATGTGCTTTTCTATTTCTTCTGTCTTTTGAGGCAGATCCATAAAGTATCATTTATGCAACTGTTAACAGCAGATATTTTTTGCCTAGGATTCCTCTTTCCTAACAGAGCAATGGAAACCCAAGGGGATAGCTGAGGAATGCTTCATTCTGTCATTTTTCAGTCATATCTGACTCTTCATGACTCCATGGGATTTTCTTGGCAAAAATACCTGAGTAGTTTGCCATCTCCTTCTCCAGATCATTTTACAAGTAAGAAAACTGAGACAAACAGAGTGAAGTGACTAGCCTGGGGTCATATAGCTTAGTAAATGTCTGAGGCCAGATTTGAACTTAGGAAGATTAGTCTTTCTAATTCCAGGACTGTCACTATCCACTTTACCACCTCCAGGAAAACTCTTATTGGATGATGCTTGAATTGAGGCTTTTGAAAGAAACCAGAAATTCTGAGAAGCAGAGGTGGAAATGGAAAACCTCATAAAGAGGGACAGTGAGTGGAAACAGAGGGAGATGGGAACATGTAGTGGGCATGCATGAGGAAAAACAAGTTGACTGGTGTGTTGGACCACAGAGAGCATAGAGGGGATAATTATGAACATTTTCCTCTCTAAAAATGTATGTTTGACTGTAAAGGTCTGAGACACACAAAGAGAGTCAGTGTAGATAGTGGTAAGCCCATTGGACTTGGATTCTGGAAGCTCTGGGCACAAATGCCATTCCAAATACTTGCTAGCTGGATGACCCCAAGCAAGCCACTAAAATCTCTTTGTGCCTCAGTTTCCTAGCCTATAAAATGAGGGAATTGGTCTCTAAGGTTTCTTCCAGCTCTAAATTTCTGATTCTACAAATTCTATTAATGGAGCTGAGAACTTGTTCAACTGTCCTTGAAAGTAATTTGGAATTATTCTAAGATGCTGATAGTCTTTGATAAAGAAATTGCACTACTAAGTGTTTATACCTAGGAGGTCAAAGTTAAAAAAGCAAGATCCTATAAACAAAGAACAAATATTTATTAAACCTTTGCTTTGTGCCAGGCTCTTTGCCAGATGCTAGAGGTATGAAAATAAAAGATGTAGTCTCTGCACTCAAAGAGGAAATTCTTTGGGCATATAACAGGTAGCTAAAATGTATTTTGGGGGTAGGGGAGGCATTTTAAACTGTGGGCTTTGGGGAAGGCCATTTGAAAGATAACACTGAAACTAAGACTTTAAGGAAATAAAGCATTCTAAAATGGAGGGGAAGAGAAAGAAAACATTAAAGTTTATAGTTTCAGAATTTTAAGTTGGCCTGGCCACATGTGTTTATTTCCTTTCTATCCTGTGACCTGGTGAAAGAGCATGATCCAAGTATATTGGTAGAATGCTATATATACTTCATGAGTTTGCTTCGCATTTTAGAGAAATGTTTTGGTTGAGGTTATTTAACTGTTTTGTTAAGGAGAAATGCAGTAGTTGTGGCTTGTCACCTACATGAGTTATTCTAGGACCCTGCAAATAGTAAGTTGTGGCAACCATCCACCCTCTAAGGAAACCACAACATTAAGTGTTTAGGAAAGTTGAAGGGGGATTTAACCAGACAGTAAGAAAAAGTCTAGAAAGAAGAATGCCAATTTGGGGTAAATCCCATTAGATTTTAGGTGTGACTCATCTTGGACAAAGACAAATCCCTAGTGGGACTTCCAGTCTCATTCCATTTCTTTTTTTTTTAAACCCTTACCTTCCATCTTGGAGTCAATACTGTGTATTGGCTCCAAGGCAGAAGAGTGGTAAGGGTAGGCAACTGGGGTCAAGTGACTGGCCCATGGTCACACAGCTAGTGTAATTAATAAGTAGGTCACAAGGGCATTATGCTGGTAATAAGGCTAGCAGAAGGATAGTACTGATTATAAGGATGAAGTGTTTATACCCGGGCTGGGCTTGAAACTTGTTTATTAATGTAACAAGGATCCAACCCAGGCCATTGACTGTCCAGAGAAACCTCACTGCTTGCCACCTGGCTCCTTTAAGATATCTGGTAACCAGCCCCTTCCCTGCTGAGAAACAGCTCCCTATTGGTTAATGGCAGGCTAGCAGGAAGTGAATGTTGAACTTCCTGCCCCTCAGCAATGGAGTTTGTTCCAGCCCAAACTGCTCAGAATCCCTTCCTGTTGCCTGTTCTCCTTGGTCTGTGATGGTAGGCAAATAACCACAGAATTTCTCTGGTTAAGGCTAAGGGGTTTATTGATAACTGAGTAAGGGAACAAGGCAGTTGAAAGAGGGTCAGGAAATACTGTGATCTGACGGTGAAAGATCTGACTAAAGTTGGTAGAGATCCTGTTTGGATGGTCTTTGTTGACCTAGGGCAGGGAGCCCTGGGTCAGAGTGATGCAGTCTCTGGTTGATAAATAAAGTTGTTCTTGGACTAAATCTTGCCAGTGATGATAATTATATTATTGAGTTGCTCTAGAAGATTAAGTCTTAAAACTCTACACTACCCTAAGACCTAAGCTACCCACATTCCACACACTGCCACCCGGGCCCAGAGGTAGGGGTAAGGGGTAAGTGAGTGATCAGAGGGAAGTCAAGGGAAAACAGAACCCAGCCCTGGGTCTCCAGGGCTTTTTATATTCTTGGCTCAACTGGCATTTGGTACTTTGCCCTATGTCTCATGCCACTGACAACATTCTATCCAAGGCAACTGACAGGTTTGCCCTAAACCAACATGGCAAGGTTACAAATCCTGTATTACACTGGGAAGTGTCTGAGGCCAGATTTGAACCTAGGACCTCCTATCTCTAGGCCTGGCTGCCACATTCCATCCTTCTTCTTTTCTCCGTCCCTGCTGGCAATTACAGAAGAAAAGGAATACCTACTCTTTCTTAAACCAAAATATTTGTAGCAACATTTTTTTTGGTGATTTCATAGAACCTATTAAAAAGTCAATATTCCTCAATTGGGAAATGCCAAAACAAATTGGGATGCATGAACATAATGGGATACCTGGTCTTGGAACCCAGCAAATTGACCTCTGAAATATACAGCCTTGGAAAGTCGCTTCTTAGTGATCTGGTTAAGCTCTGAGACTGTATGTTGCAGAGAAGTTGCCTCCTTTCATTGGTGGAGGGGGGTTGCTCTATTTTTTCAAGCCCTTACCTTCCATCTTAGAATCAATACTAAGTATTGGTTCCAAGGCAGAAGAGTGTAAGGGCTAGGCAATGGGGGTTAAGTGACTTGCCCAGGGTCACACAGCTAGGAAGTGTCTGAGGCCAGATTTGAAACCAGGACCTCCCATCTCTGGGCCTGACTTTCAATCCACTAAGTCACCCAGCTTCCCCCAGGGAGATTATTCTATTGCAATATTGGCAAACCTTGTAGAGATCCTGTGTCCAAACTGTACCTTTGAGCTGCCTGTGAGCCCCTCCCTTTACCCCAGACATCAGAGGGAGGAAGTGCTTTCATTGGGCTACTGGGCAGAGAGGTGGGGCATATGAAAATTATCTCTAGAAATAGTGGAGATGGGGAATGGAGCAGCTCCCTCTGGCATGCTGGGGTAAGAATGCCATGCCTTTGCTAACAAGGCTCTATGGGATATTGTGTATGCCAGTGAAACCACAGGTCACTTCCCTATTCTCTATCCCTCACTGTGACTTAGGTTGGCCCCAAAGAAAAGAAGAGAAAATATATATTCCTCCTTTCCTTGCAGAGGTCAGACTTGAGGTGGGGGGGAATTATGGACATGGCACATTGTGTAACTGATTTGATTGCTGAACTACTTATGTTTTTTTAATTCTGAATTACAAAGGGTACCTTCCTGGGCAGGGTTATGGGGAGAGGGTATATTTGGAAATGAGGGTGATACAAAAACAAAGGCTATCACCACCACTGATAAGAACAAAAAGCAAAGGTCTGGTGCTCACTAGACAGGGAGATTTTCTCTTGTCTTATTGACTGACAGTCTAGACCAGTGATTTACAAAGTGTTTGGATTTGAGTGACAGCCTATTGTTTATCTCAATTTGTTTGAACCCTTCCCCCCTAGACCTCCAAAAAGCAGACTCTTAAATTGCAAATTTAAAGCTTAAATTTATGTTTTAAAAGCTAAAAAGCCTAAAATTAATTGTGCTTTGAAAATATTTTAGGTATTTCATAACATCCTTTGGGATAATTGGAGACCCCCAATTGGGGTGTTATGAAACCACTTACTGAGGCAATCAACAACCATGAAAGCTTAATGAGAACCAGAAGTAAGGGGGGAAATACTAATGTATGTTTGATTGCCTTGAGAAAGTCCCATTAAAATGCTCTGGTCAGACCACACATGGCATGTTGTGCTCGATTCTGAGCACCTCATTTTAGGAAGGGCAGAATTTTTTAAGTTGTCCAGATGAGGGCAACCAGGATGGGGAAAGAGTGTGTGTGTGTGTGTGTGTGTGTGTGTGTGTGTGTGTGTGTGTGTGAGAGAGAGAGAGAGAGAGAGAGAGAGAGAGAGAGAGAGAGAGAG
>NW_025372669.1:0-14804 GCF_016433145.1 Gracilinanus agilis
ATATATATATATATATACACCCTTTTACTATAATTCCAAATTACTTTCCAGAATGGTTGTAGCATTTCATAGGTCTACCACTATAACTCTTATCATTTTCATGGTATCTAAAAGAAGATAACATTCAAGGGCATAGGAATTAGGTAAAAAAAAGAGAAGATGTATTGACAGTTATCACTTTAAAAACACTTCATATTTTACATAGACATGGATGAGAATGTACATGGCTACCTAATCTCCTTCATTTATATCCTCACTTAGACCTTATAGTGGAAAAAAGTGCTGGATAGATAGCTGGGGGCAGGACTAATTTATAGAAAAATCAGCATCTGACAAAGAAGCAAACTCATGAAAGCATCTTTTCTAATTTGTAAATCCATTATCATGATTAGCTTTTACAAGAGAGAAAGTTGAGTCTATAACGCAGATTATGGTCATGAAGCAGTCAAGGGAACTTTTTTTGAGTGGAGAGATAAGACTTTTATTTAATGTTTTCATCAGACGTATCTTTTGATATAGCAAATTGGAACATGTATTTAATTTTGTCATTCTTTCAAGTTTTAAAACTTAGAGGAAGAAAGACTGTCTAGTAATTCTGATAAAATATCCAATTATTTCAGATGCAGTACAATCACTACAATCCTTTGTGCACTGCAGAAAATATTTTCTTTTTCCAAAAAGTTCTAACATGTTAAAATGATTCCCCATCCACAGCCTTCCTCCAATATTTCATCATGTCATATGAGTAACTGTCTTAAAGGAGGAGGTCTAGCTCTTCCAGGACTTAGCAAGATGAAAAAAGACTTCAAATTTAGGTTCCTCACAGATAGAACATCTATTCTTTTAAGCCTCTGGTCTAGCAACATTGGGAAAGCCTTATTTCTAGCCAATTGGCTACCAGGTTATATGTTTTATTCTTGCCAAGCCAAAAGAACTCAAAAAGAAACAATGTCTAAGGTGCATAGGGATGATGGAAATGAGTATAACAATGAAAATAAAACATAGAACAGAGACATTCAAATTGTTATATCCTTAATGATATGCCTTCCCAGATTAGGATCAGTTTACATTGTCATATTGTCATATTTTGAAATGTGCTTGGGAAAATAACTGTCAGTTTTCAAACCTGTCATCTCACTCAGAGTTAATTTAAGAATCGTTGGACCCCTAAACCCCCCTTTTGGCTTATAAATCTTTCCCTGACTTAACTTTCCAAAGCCAGTTTCCATTTATTGTTCTCACTTTTGCTCTGTCTCTCTGTCTATGTCTGTGTCTGTGTCTGTGTCTGTCCAGCTGGCAGGGTATTGCTGCAGGTCTCTGTGATTTTGTCAAGGGAAGGGAAGAGAATAAGCATTTATAGAGTGTACTTTTCTCAGACACTGTGCAAACTGCTTTTCAAATACAGAAACCTCTTCCATAACTTGAGTTTCCCCAATGAGGTTTCCATACATTGTGGCTTGGAATAAAAAAGTGAATAGAGATTTTTTTGGGGGGGAGTTTTGTCGAAGCCGCAGATAACATGCTAAGGCCAGCAGATGACTCAGAAAAAAAATAGAAATTCAGAAATGCGTATGTGTAGAATTGTATAGTATCAACATAGTTTATCTTTTAATACCATACATATACATGATTCTTTTTTAAAGTTAATAAAAAACTAAAGTTTGTGCTAAAGAATGCAAAAGCCTGAAGATGACACACAGAGACTAGATAGAAAGGTAGAGACTCTTTAAAAGGTTTAGTAATTCATCAATGCATATAATATACAAAAAGGAAAAATATTCAGCTTTCTCTTATAAAGGGAGAGCCAAAATTATTTTATAATTTTTTAGTTCCCAAGGGCTCTATGCTCCTAGCCCTTGTATTATGGAATGGATACTATGTTTTCTTGTTTCATTCTCTTCTCATTGTGAAGTAGTTGCTATTATTATAACCATTTTATAGCTGAGGAAACTGAGACAAATAGTAGTTGAGTGACTTGCCCAGGGTTCAGCAGCTAGTAAAGGCCAGATTTGTACTCCTATTCCTGACTCAAGGCCCAGAATTCCATTCATTGTACCACCTAACTACCATCATTAATATAGGGAACATACAGTGTAGGAACACTCTTCAGGGATCTAGATTGGCAATTCCAATTGTATAAGGAGAATTTCTCGACAAGTTTGTAGACTCAGTCAGCCTAGATGTTTCTATCAGAATGTTGATTACTTGGTGTGAGTCTTCATGAACTTGCTTGCCTATGGGCTGACTAACATATTAATATTTTATTAGTTTACTCCCTTTGAGGATAGAAACTTTTCAAGTAGAAGCCTGATATTTGAAATTGGAAAGGATATTTGACATCATCTAATCAGCTTTCTGTGTCTATAGAAGAGGAAAGAGACCTGACCAGGTGAAGAGATTTGCCCATTGCCACATAGGAAGTATCAAAGGCAGATTTGAATCCAGGTCCTTTGACTCTAAATCCAGTACTTTTTATCAATATCATGTTATCGTTCTTTAAAGGTTTAAGATGAGTTGTAGTGAGCAAGATGATATTATAACCTCCTCATCAAAATCATGCCCCTCATTTCCCTGCTTCCTGCCATAGAAACACTCTCATCTCATAATGTAAAGGAATTTTTCTTTTTATGGACCTCCAAGGCCTTTAGGTAGTCTTATGGATATATCAGTGTTTGATAAAAGTCAGGTCCTCTTCTCAGCTTTACTTTAATTTTCTGGGTGTCTGAGGATAAGTACCACAGTTCCACACTTCAATTTGAGATGTAGCGATTCATTAAAAAATATGGCAAACAATGTTCCATTTAAATTCAAAGAATGGCAAATTGTGCATAAGCAACCTTAAAAAATACCTCAGCTCTCAAAGCATGGCATTCAAAATGTTGTAAAGGTGAGTCTTGCTCATGTTAATATGGCTTAATGTGATAGAAACATGCTCTGGCTGAAAGTGGTTTTTAAAAATTATTATTATTCTTTTACATAATATAGGCGATTAAGAACACCACCAAAACGCAGTCATGTCAACTAAGGAATATAAAAATTATTCTTTGGAAAGCATCTTAGAGTTGAGAGTCCATATTGGATTTTAATTCGATACACAGCCTAACCCATTCTGGGAACTCAACAAATGATAGGAAACACTTATTTTTGTGCATAAAATATCCCCACAAATGTATACATATAGATTATAATATATGCATTTGTGACTTTTAATCAGGAGGTAACTAGAACCTTATAAAATGGAGGACAATGATGGTAAATAATGAAAGGGTGTGGCTGAATGTCTCCTCCACATAGCTCTAAAACTTGAATTCAAGAACTGAAAGTATTTTAGGCCACTTTTATATTGTCTGAACTTCAGATTTATGTCTCCCATAGATAGGTCTTGTCTATGTCCAGTCAAATGGAAGTAAATTTGCCTAAACATTTATCTATCAAAGACATTTGTCAAAGACAAATCGAGCAGAGGTCAAGAAGATTAAGGGGATGTCATCACTATCCTGCAGAAATTTCCTTCTTTGCCTCTCTTTTCTGCTCTGATACTGCCACCATACTGGTGCAGATCCTCAGCACTTCATTTCTTTACTATTAAATTACTTTCTGATTGGTCTTTCCTCAGGGCAGCTAGGTAATGCAGTGGACAGAGTGCCCAATCTAGATTCTGAGTTATTTTATATCCTAGAGTTCAAATCTGGCTTCAGACACTTACTATTTGGATGTCCCTGGGCAAGTCACTTACTCCTGTTTGATTCGGTTTCATCATCTGTAAAGTGAGTTGGAGAAGGAAATGACAAACCATTTCAGGATGCCAAGAAAACCCTGAATGAGGTTATGAAGATTTGGACATGATTAAACAACAGCTGATCTCTACAACATTTCTTCCAGCTCCAGTCTATTCTCCACTCAGTTGCCAAAGCAATCGTTCTAGCAATTAGATATCAGGATCTTACTGCTCTCAACTCTTACTATAAACTCTTTATCATCTTCGGGATCAAACATAAAATTCTCTGTCTCCTTTTCAAAGTCTTTTATAACCTGATTCCTCCCCCTTTTTAGTCTTCTTCCACCTTTACCTCTCCTCCCCCTGTTCCCACACACACTTTTCTATCAAACAGCATTGGCTTTCTTGTTGTTCCTCAAACAAGATACCCCATCTGTCAGCTCAAGACATTTTCCTGAAGTTTCTCCAATGTATGGAATACTCTCCCTCATTTTCACTGCTTCTGGCTTTACTGTTTTCCTACAAGGACAAAATAAAACCTCACTTTCTATGAGAAGCTTATCTCCATCCTTCTTAATTTAATTGTCTTTCCTCAGTTAATTATTTCCTATTAATCTTATTTATATTTTATTTGAACATAATTGTTTATATGTTGGCTACACCATTAGGTGGTAAACTGCTTGAAACTAGACACTTCATCTCCCTAAAGCTTAGCACAATAGCTGGCAAAAAGAAGACACTTAAATGTTTCTTGACTTGCTCATTGACTGGAATACATCACATAAGCAGTAGTGATGGCCAGGGAAAGGAATTCCTATGAAGAAAGTAAACTAATTCCTGTGTTCTTCCCTGGAGGCTGACATGGGATAAAAGTGAGGAGTCTGACCCACTCCCAGTGTTTGGGGGGGGGGAGAATGTTTTTTTTTTTCTTTTGTACTTGCCATCACTCTAAAGTAAATGTTCCTTTGTAAAAATATATCTGTCTGTTAAATGGAAAATAGAATATAGGGGACTCATATTGGAAGAACACAATCAATGGGATGGAACCATTGGCAGAAAGGCTAGACTCCCCTGAACTGCCTAAGGGTAATGGCAAATCCTGAGGAGAGAGTTAAAAAATAACATATCTGGCCTTTAAGCAACAGAGGCCAAAGTAGTTACTATTCACATTGTTTTCCCTTTGAAAATATTAACACCAAAAAAGGCAAAACAATTTCTTTCTTTTTTTTTTTGCTTGCAAACTTTGAAACCAGTTCCCTAAATTGAAAGAGTTATGAAGCAAATTAAGAACCACACTGCCTACTTCCCACTCGATTTCAGTATATAATGATGGGGTCTTAATTATAGGTTACCTAACCACAGCCCCCTCTACTTAACTGTGCCTTCAAAATACTTGGATTAAAAGGGCATGCCATGTCTGTATTTTAGGATAGCATCTACATTGTAATTGTCATGGTTACAGATAATATTATAGGTTTGAGAGGTATTACTAAGGATATGCTAGTGATCTCACCCTCCTCAGAACTCCTACAGCTCTTACCACACAGTTTCTTCCTTTGTGGCTATTTGTATACATGCATTATCTACTCTCCTCACCTAGAGATTAAAGAGTGAATCTAATTTATCTCTGTCTTCCACACAGATTCTAGGACAGTGCTTTGTTCATTGTAGATGCCAGGAGATATCATTTGAATGATGTAATGATTCAATCAAATAGGGGAAAGCATGATATAGTGGAAAGAAAACTTGAAAGCAGGAGATATGGCTCATTTCCTTCTCACATTTGACTATATTTGTATTTCCTCTCTATATTATAAACTCAAAAAGGTATAATGTAGCCCAAAGGACATAGAGCTTGCTTTAAAGGCAGGAAGATGTATTTTATGTTCTACCTCTGACTTACTCTAGCTGTGTGATTCTAGGAGAGTCATTTAATGTCTCAGTACCCTAGGCAATTCTCTAAGGATATAAATGTTAGGTGAAGAAAAGGTGCCAATCAATTCTTTTTTTTTTTATTTACAATATTTTTCCATGGTTATATGATTCATGATTCCCCCTCCCTCACTTTTTTTCTTCCACCACCCCTCTCCTGAAGTTGACAAGCAGTTCCACGGGGTTATACATGTATCATTGTTCAAAATTTATTTTTATGTTATTCATATTTGCAGTAGAATGATCTTTTAACACCAAAACCCCAATCATATCCCTATTGAACAATATGATTGATCATGTTTTTCTTCTGCATTTCAGTTTCCTATAGTCCTTTCTCTGGGTGTGGATAGCATTCTTTCTCATAAGTTCCTCTGGATTGTCCTGGATCATTGCATTGCTGCTAGTAGAAAAGTCTATTCCATCTGATTGTGCCATAATGTATCAGTCTCTGTGTAAAGTGTTCTCCTAGTTCTACTCCTTTTGCTCTGAATCTATTCTTGGAGGTCTTTCCAGTTCACATGGAATTCCTCCAGTTCACTATTCCTTTCAGCACAATAATATTCCATCACCATCATATACCACAATTTATTCAGCCATCCCCCAATCGATTGACAGCCAATTCTTATTGATAGAGGACGTTCATCAGCGCAAAATCCCTAACCCAATAAAATCAAAAGGTTGGTAAAAAGAAGAGCATTATAAATGAGCACACTACATTTTTTTGAAGTGAAGATTTTAACTATCAAGAAATTGTAAGGTATTTTAATACAGTGGCATGAGCTTATATATATTTTTCTAATTCATGTACTGCAAAAATAAATGTAAATGAATCAATTATTTATTATAAACTGATTAGATACTCTGCTTGCTATGCTTACAAAGTATCTTCAGTTTATATAATTGAAGTAAAGCTCATAAGTAAACTTCTCTTCAGGGCTAGGTGCAAAGACACTAAGGAGATTAGTGATATATAAAAATAAACTATTTATTGAGAATATAAGGATAAAAAAAGATTTCTAACACTAAGGGATTCTAACTCCACCCAAATAAAACTCCCTGGTTTAGCAAGGATCCACTTCTCCTGATTCCAAAGGCTACACTGATCCTTCCTGATCTGACTAACTCAAATTTTCCCTATTCTACAATAAACTAATCCTATTATCCTTTTAAGAATTTATAAAAATAACAAAGACTAGCTGGCTGAGCCTCAGCAAGAACCAAGTTAGGACTCTGAGACTTAGTGGACTCAGAATCCAAACCAAAGACCAGATCTTTCTTTGGTCTTTTCAGATATAAAAACAATTTATGAAACAGTAATATACAGTCACTAGTGTTTCCCAAGTTGGAAAAGGAAAATCACTTAGCTACTTCAAATTTTTCCCTCCTTTCCTTCTACTTCAGACAAGAGAGAGAAAAGAAGATGTCACCTCCTCTCAGCATTCTGAGAAAGAGAGAGAGAGAGAGAGAGAAAGAGAGAGAGAGAGAGAGAGAGAGAGAGAGAGAGAGAGAGAGAGAGAGAGAGAGAGAGAAACCCAGCCATTCCCTCTGACTAATTGCCACACCCAGAAAGAGTAACTGCCTCAGAAAAATCATTATACTGTCAACTTTTGAAACTGACATTCTCAGATTTTTTAAACTTTAATTCTTTCTTAAGCCAGCTTCTCTATTTCTTATCTCTAAACTAATATAACAAGATTTAATTTCTAATATCATCTTTATAGTACCGATAGCCTTTTCTATATCACTAACAATAAGATGCTATTAAAATTTATTAAAGTACAATTTGTTTTAATTAATAGCAATAATTTCCCATGTTAGAAAATATTTATATACTGAATGAATGAGATTTGAAGAAATGATATCAGTGGAGAGTAAAGTAAAATAGTTGTTATAATAATAATTGTTATATCTTGGGAGGAGGAAAAAAGATAAGTTTGGAAAACATGACAAATATTGCATAGAGACAATATACATTATGCAATAGTATATAACTATAATGCACAAAGACATATAGTATATAATGGTATATAAAAGCATGTCCATATATAATAGCATTTTATAATAGTAATTACAGAGGCTTCAATTATCCAGACATATGCTCTAGCTCTCATTATGCCCAAAGCAAGAACAATTAATTCTTCCAATGTCTTAGGAAATTTTGTCCATTTAAAGGAGGAGGAATCAACAAAGAGAAATCCTGTTCTGTAGGTGATTATCATCAACAAACAGCAATTGGTTACTAGGATAGAAATGGTGGGAATTTAGAGATGGTGAACTTAGAATTCACAAGATAAAAAGAGAGAGAAATTTTGACACTCACCCTAGATATATGAAGAAAGGATATGAAAATAATTGAAGAAAGAATAGGGAAGATTCTTTGACTTTTTAAATTTAATTCCATAGGTCAAGATAGTCCAAATGGGATAGAACGTATAAAAATCAAAGTTCTTTAGGGAAAAAAATCCAGTAATGAACAAAGTGGGCAATTCAAATCTATTTTTATATGTTTATTTTAGCAATATTGGAGAAAAGATGACAATCAGAGAAGAAAAAGACAAGTTGCTTAAGGGCAGGGATGGAGGGAAATAGAAAAAATTTTAAATGGAGAATGAAGAGAAGGAACTTGTTCAACTCATATTATTAATATTTTTCTCTGCAAAAAAGAATAATCTCAGGCCTTGATTGGACATGCAAATATACTAATACCTAAAACAAGAAATGCAAGAAAATAATTAAAAATATTTTAACTGGTTTTATTGATTTCAAATAACCAAGCCTATATTATATCCATTCTAGGGGACTAAAAGAAATAATGTAAGTGATTGCTAAACTATTAGTATTGGTATGTGAAGAGCTTTATAGAATAGTACTTTGTAGAGAATACCTCAATTGGAGAAAGGCACATTTTTTTCTAACTCCCAAAATAAAAAGAAGGAAAAGAGTTGAATTGTAGACCATTGAACTTGATTTCAGTTCTAGGAAAAATTCTAGAAGATGTTATTAAAAGAGTAGTTAGTGAACATATAGAAAAGAACAGATTTATCATAAAGACCTAACTAGTTGATACCAGTTAGTTAGTTAGTTAATGCCAAACTAACTTCATTTCCTTTTGTTGTTATTTGACAAGGTTATTAGAATAGTAGATTATGGGAAATCTGCCAATAGGAAAGGAAGAAATTTTGCAAAAATCATGCTTTGATGTGTGGGAAGCCGTTCGATGTATTAAAACCATTGGAGAAATAGGATCAAATTTAGGGCCTGTTATCTGGATTCCCTACGTTTCCAATCCAGACTGAGGCAGTCTTTGTGTTTGGTCCTGGTCACCTGAGCCCCAAAAGGCTCTGGTACCAGCAGGTAGGTTAATCCAAAATCAACTTGATCCCTCCAAGAGGCTATTAGGAGTCATTTAGAGAAACAGAGTCTGTAACAGATATTTTATCTGGATCCCATTACAAAATCATCAGCAAGTAAAACTGTGTGTATGATTTTTCTGCACTGCATGTCAGGAATGCAGACAGAATGGGCCATCTAAGATAAAAATCTGAGGCTCCTCTTTTGACTCAGTTTTGATCCCCACCTTTCTTAGAACTCCTATTGGAAAACTTTGAAGTGGCAGACCAGCATCTACTGAGTTAATGATTCCTCTCCTTGATAATTAAGAAGCCTGAACCCTAACAAACATTACTTAAGATAAGTCTGCATACTTAGATAAGTATGGCGCTTTTAGTCTTGACTTTACTTGTCCAGATGCCTATAATCCTGGAAGACAGAACTCAATAAGTGAGCATCTCCATAAAAATATTTCCTCTCCCAGAATTATCCCTACTAATTGATGGTTGGAATTTGGCCATTGTCTTAGTACTTATACCTTTACTCTTTAGACTTTAATGGGTTATGTATGATCTTTTACCCCTTCATAACTGTGTTCTTTGTTTGAAACCAGTATATAATAAACTCCCAAGCCCACAGAATTTGGAACAGCATGGGCTAACCATTAGTCTGGATGTTCTCATTTTTCTTTTTCCTGTCTTATCAATCCGACGCCGTAAACGCCACTCAGAACCCCCATTTTTATCATATAGGAGGCTGGCCCCCTATACTGATGTAATAAACATATATATTTTTTACCTTCAACATTCTTTCCTGCATTTTGTCCTTTACTACATAGCTTCGTAGAGATTATAGAATAAGATCATTAATTCTTTATTGTACTCTACAGATATTGGTGTGCTGTTTCTGTCAGATATAGTCTCAATGACCTTTGCAAAATGGCAAAGATGCTTCAAACTAAAGAAAATAGATTTAAAAAAAGTGAAGTCAAAGTCTATTTTGTTCTAGTTGAATTGTGGCTTTTTTGTACTCATTTTCTGTTGTATGTGTAAATTGTTCTCCTAGATTTGGTATCTTCTCTGCAATTTGTTGCTTAGATCACTGAGAAATTATATGATTTGCCCTGTCACAGAGCCCTTATTTGTTAGAGCTGGGAATTGAAATAAAATATTCTTATGTCTGGGGCCAGCCCTCTATAAATTTACTATCCAGTGCACTGTCCTTCATACAGATATAGTAACAAATGAGATTAGTATTTAGATTTCAAAAATTTTGAATTTTGCCTATTTTACTTTCTGATTTATATCTGTTTCTCATCTATTCTGAACTTATTATATTCAATGGGAAAAGCATACTTAGACTTTCACATTCTGGGAAAATTATCATTTTTCTTTAGGGTCATTAAAATTAGCCTATAAGAGCTAATGCTGAGATCATGTCTTAGGATTCATAGGTTTGTCTCATCATTCTAGTGAATGTTTGTTTTATCTTTTATTATACACATTATTTTTGGGAAATATCACTCTCAGTGCTAACATTTCTCCGGTTAAACTGTGTTAGTTAAGTTATCTGGACAATAGCCAGACTGACACAGCTACATTAAAATTCTTACAATATTTTCAGTGAAAGAAAATCAGTGTCAAGAAGGAGTTTTACTGAGACTAATAGAGTTTTGGAGGCTTTACATTAAAGTACAAATTGTTTCCTTCAGATGGCAGAATTTCACCTTTCTTTAAAAAAACTACAAAATGCTGTCCATCTTGCCATCGCTTTTCCTCATTCTAATACTCCAGTCCTATTTTCTTTCTCTTGTTCTAGACATAATAAACAAATTAATGCTACCCTTGCTTCTGGAAAGAGCATGTGAATTGATTGCTTATGAACTAATTCATTATCCTTGAAATCTCTAGATAAAAATCTCCTTACTTTCTTCACCACTCCCTATAAGTATTTATTCTTTTTATTCTTGTGTTCCCTTAGAATGTCAGCTCATTAAGGGCAAAGACTACTTAAGTATTTATACTTTCATCTCTCAACACAGTGAACACTCAATACATCTGAACACTTAATTAATGGTTTTTCATCCATTTATTCATCTATCCATTCATTTATATTATTCTTTTCAAAATCTAAAATTTCCCAAGCTTCTTATCAATTATTATTAGAATAACAATGAATTGTGAAACTATGTGGGATTGGATAGTGTTTTTAAATGACAAGATTTTGATACTGTATTCACATATTTAGGCAGTTGATGGTTGGATATTAAAGTTACAATTAGCATGTGGATGTTTGCAATGCCGATCTCCTGGATTCTGAACACTTGTAAAGCAGCATGGGCTCAGCTGGGCTTTTCATTGCCATAGATGGCAGACATAATATAACAAGACATCTCCTGACATACCACTGAGATGAGATTTAGATCTGGGACTCTCAATTTTAATATTTTATTTAAAGGAGCAAAACTCTTCAGAGAACATACATTGTTAGCTGGTAAATATCAAAGAGTACTTCATGGAATATCACCTAATCACCAGAAAATCAAATGGTTTATATTCACTATGCAAACTTTGCTGTATGCTAATAGATTATGAGCAGATTGTGGCTCAGTTCAGTAGGTAAGAGTAAAATTAAATAGTACTAGTACATTTTACATTTGCAGAATTTGGACAGTAACTGAGAATAAAAATAATGGAGTTAAAGTATGTCCTGAAAAAACCATAGTAGAAAAAGAGTCAGGCTTGAATTTAAGACTTGTATTTAAGACCTGTCTTTGGTGTATGTTGGCTGAGATATCAGGGAAGGTCCTCACCAGAAACTTCTATAAATAAAATTACAGCTTCAACAAAACAAAACAAACTAGAGAAGTGTATGCTAGTCAGGTTGGAGTAAAATGGACAAGAGATAAATGACATTATAATTATTAGAATTAACCTTTAAGAAATAGAGAATAGTCTGTTATTTAGAGTATAGAATTGTAGGAGCTGACTAGAAGATCTCCCTATATTAGCATGTGTTCTTAAACCAAGACAAACCCAGAAATTATATGACCACAACTATAAAACATTTTTATACAGATAAAGTCAGATATAAACAATTGGAAAAACATTAATTGCTTATTATGTTATGTATTACACAATTACATTGCCAAGTCCATATAATAAAAATGAGCTCTTCTTAATTAACTTACATATTTAGTGCTGTGCCAATCAAACTACCCCCAATTATCTCAGAGTTAGAAAAAATAATAAAATTGATATAGAACAAAAGACCTAGAGTACTGAAGTAATTAATTTTTTAAAAATATGAAGGAAGGAGGCTTATCTATCATGAATTTCAAATTACATTATAAAGTGGTAACCATCAAAATTATCTGTTACTGGCTAAGAAATAGTGTGAAGGATCAAAGGAATAGACTAGGCATTCAATGACCATATTAAAGTACTTTTTGACAAATCCAAAGATTCAAGCTTCTAGAAGAATTCCATGTATGACAAAAACTCTTAGGAAAACTAGAAAGCAATATGGCAGAAAATAGGCATAGACAAATACCTCATGCCATATACCAAGGTAAAGTCAAAACAAATATATGATTTAGAAATGAAAGGTGACAGTAAAAAAATTAGGGAAGCACAAAAGAAAATCTGTCAGATCTAGGAATAAGGGAAGAATTCAGATCAAAACAAGACATAGAGAACATTATGTGATATAAAATAGATATTTTTGACCACATGACGTGAAAAACATTTCTGAACAAATCAAAGCAATGCAACCAATATTAAAGGCAAACAAAAAACGGGGGAAAAACATCTTCATAACAAATCTTTTAGAAAACAAAAAAAAAATTCGTTTCTCAAATATAGAGGGAAATGAGTCAAATTTATAAGAATACTGTTATGTTTGTAATAACAGGGATGTTGGGAAGCTGATGGACTGGCCTGGGCTAGAAGTCTGCAAGACTCTCTCTCCTCCCCCCCTCCCCCACAGGCTTGAGTGAGTGGGGAGGGGTAAGTGTTCCTTGCTCACAAACCCCTCCCACTCAGCAGTTAGTTTTTCAGTTAAAAATGGAGACTGGGCAATGACTTCTGACAAGGCTCAGCAAAGCTAATCTCTAATGATGTTCACCTCAACTTATATTCCCCACAGGTTTGATTGAGGAACAGAGGAGAAGCTAGACATCTTGATGTTAAGGACTGAGAAGGATCTGACTTCTTTGGCTGGCAACTGACAGGAACCAAGCTTAATGGCAGTAGTGAGTATAATCAAAATAATACCCAGGCACAGCTACTAAAAGATTAAGTTTATATTTATAAAGATGAAGGGAAGGCAGGAAAGGGGTATCAAGGATTTTGGATAAGATCTAGGAAGCCCTGAACTGTTAGGCAGAAGCTGCCCCTCCCCCCCACCCCCCGGAGGGAGTAGCAGACTTTATATCTAGCTGGCCCTCAAAGCTTATAATTATCACTTCTAATATCTAAAATAACTAAATAACTATTATGTTGTTGCTAGAAAGGTCTAATCCCGCTAGACAGGCAAACTCCTGAGTAGAAACCACAATGGCTTTTGCAACTATGGCCACCAAGATAAACCCCAAACTGGGAAAAGCAAGCAGAGAGACCTGCTCACCTCAACCCCCAGGAATCAACTGTTTAACTCCTCTCCAACTGTCCCCTCACCCAGAGTTTTCCAGGGGCGGGGTCCTCTTGAATTCTGGGTGAGGTTTGACCCTTTATCTGCAGGAATTCCACCCTGCCATTTTCTATATTACAAATACAAGCCATTTCCCAATTGACAAGTAGTCAAATGATACAAACAGGCAATTCTCAGGCGAAGATGTTAAAATTATTTTTATTCATATGAAAAAATGCTCCAAATCACTTGATTAGAGAAATGCAAAGTAAAATAATTTGTAATGCAAGGTTTTTGCATTGCAATATTAGCTTAGGCAAACCTGTCAGTTACCCTGGATGGAATCTTGATGATGGCATGAGCCATGGGCCAGGTGCCAACTGGCAGTTGGGCTGAGACTATAAAAGCCCCTGCAAACCCAAGCCTGGGTTCTGTTTTCCCCTGACTTCACCCTGTCCACTTATCTACCCCTTCTGCTGGGGCCCTGGGTTGAAGGGAGGTGAAGGGAGATGAAGGGAGGAGAATCGTGGGTAGGAAATTAGAATAGCCTAGATTTTAGGACCTTCTTTAAGAGCATCTCAACAATAACTATTTTAATTATCAACTAAATTAGCCAGAAGCTCTGATCAACCTCTTAACCAGAGACAGCTTAGCTCTGGCCGAGGGCACCCAGCCCTTGGCCTGCCAAGACCTGCTTAGGACCTTTGCCAGCATCACCCAGCATGACCATAGAAACAGCTTAGTAACACCAACCTCTCTTACCTTGCCTATTCCTTCCCAGTGTTCAATAAATCCCTTAGCCTTAATCAGAGATTCTTGTGGTTATTCCTTTACCACCAAGGCTAAGGACAATAGGGAAGGAGAGAGAATTCTGAGCAGTTGAGGTTGAACCAAACCTCCATTGCTGGGGCAGGAAGTTCAAGCACTCACTTCTTGCTGGTCTGCCACCATCCAATAAGAGGCAGTTACCTCAGCAGGGAGGGGCCAGCTGCCTGTCATCTTAAAGGAGCCTAGCTGTGGGAAGCCGTTCTATGTATTAAAGCCTTTGGAGAAATAGGATCAAATTTAGGGCCTGTTATCTGGATTCCCTATGTGACCAATCCAGGCTGAGGCAGTCTTTGTGTTTGGTCCTGGTCACCTGAGCCCCAAAAAGGCTCTGGTACCAGCAGGTAGGTTAATCCAAAATCAACTTGAT
>NW_025372670.1:0-6775 GCF_016433145.1 Gracilinanus agilis
TTCCTTCCTTCCTTCCTTCCTTCCCTCCCTCCCTCCTTCCTCCCTCCCTCCCTCCTTCCTTCCTTCTTTTCTTCCTTCCTTTCATCTTTTCTTCCTTTCCCTTTTGTCTTAGAATCAATACTGTTTATTGGCTCCAAGATAAGCTTTAAGTGACTTGCCAAGGGTCACACAGCTAGAAAGTTTCTGAGACCAAATTGGAATCCAGAACCTACTGTCTCTTGGCCTGGCTCTCAACCCACCTTACTGTCCCAAGGACTTGGATTTTCAAAAGCTTCATTTATCCCTAACTTTAGGACCATGATGACTGTGAAACATATCGTCCTGTTGGCCACTGTGTAGCTAAATATAATGTGGGTGTCAGCCTTATTTTCCAAATGAATTTAATAATATTCTTCTATACCTGAATCCCCAGAAGACATGATTTCCAGGCTTTCTAACCCTTTTCCATTATTACGGCAAAAGGATCTCTGAGGATTAAGAATAATGATAACTTTCAAGTTCCAGGCTTATAGGTTTCAGTTGTCTCATTTTCTTTAAATGTTCATTTGCCCAGCCAGTTCACAGAGAGCTCTGACCCTTGTAGGATTCTGTTGCCTTTTGCCTATAGCCAGTTTGATGTCTGGGATGTGAGATGCTTTGCAAGAAGTATTCAATTCATCAGGTACATTGTGAGAGGTGGCCATATGTCCGACACTGTGCTAGGGGTATCAGAAGAAGGAGAAGGTACAGTCTTGGCAAAAAATTTGAACTTAATACTATGGAGATAGATATATTTAGAAAGGAATAGAGAGAGCATATTTTCACTAAGAATGTGGGCATTCTAGACTGCCAATATGGCTAAAGCTGCCTTGGTGTCCACACTAAGCCCAGCTTCAATATGGTGATACCCCTGGAAGGGTGAGAGTGAGGGCTGAGCACCAGGCTGCCCAAGGACAGGTGAATTGACCCAGGTCAGAAACGGAGCCTGTCAAAGCTTCTTTGCAGATCAATAGTAGGGAAGCTGCTGCATGTTAGAGTAGGGGAGACAAGGAGTTTCAATCTCAAACAAACAAAACAAAATGGCAAACTTTCCAGGTTGGAACTATCCAAAGTAACTGAGGACCGGCAGACATAATCATCTTTAAGATCTAAAATGTTTCCAGAGACTCGCTTTGCTTGGTAGAAATTGAAGAGTCAGATTTCTGGTTTGATGGAAAGAAAAATGTCCTAAAAATTAGGATGGTCTACAAAGCAGAATATGCTGCCTCAGTTTTTTGTGGGAGCCCTGGAGGTCTTCAGCGAGGGTGGGATGATCCCTTGGGAATGTCACAGAGGGGATTCCTCTTCAGGTTCGGGTCAGACTAGGACGATCTCTGAGTCCTTCCAACTCAGCTTGGGATTCTGAGAAGACTGGGGTGCTTGGGCTTCCATGAAGTGGAAGTAAGATTTGGAAGCAGGAGGGTCTTCCAAGTGGGGGAAACAGCCCGAGACAGGGAATAAGGATGGGCCTACAGATCGCCCAGGGCTCGGAATATTAGTATGAATTTCTCTTTAGTCTTTCAGGTGCTACTTTCCACAGACAAATATAACCTCCAATTCCCAGCACAGTGATCTGTCCAAACACAATCTGACATACGTTACTATTAGCTTAGCACCTTATCAAATAATATGCCCTGATAGAGATAAAAGGTTTTACAACCTGACTGCCTTTGTTTCTGCCTGCATTCACCCACTGAGACAGCTAATAATTATCGCCCAAGACAAAGACGAATCTGTGGGGCTCCGCGTTAGAGGCTCTAACACGCATGCTAAGTAGCCAGAGAAGTGAGGGGCTATCATGGGAGGGCGAGGGCTGGAAATGGAAACTCCTCACATGGCGTGGCCATGGCTCATGTCAGGGATGGGCAGCTTGGGGACGCTGGGGTTGCAGCCCCAAGTGGGACGCTATTAGCACTTAATTGCTTGATCCGGACTCTTGCTGGCTGCTCTAGTGGGCCATCCAGAGAGAAGCAGAGAGGAGGAATCACGGAGGAGCTTCAGGCAGGCATTGATGATCATACGGTCACCCCAGTGTAGAGCATTTGAGAATGGTCATCTGCAAAAGAATCCTGAGAGGGAGATGGTCACAAGCATTATAACTGCCTTTTTCCAGATGGGCAAAGTGAGGCCAGAGAAGCAATCTGCTCATGATTACACAGCTGTGACATAGCTAAAGTGGGATTCAAAACCAGGATTCTTTAATTTAAGGATTTCTTAACCTTTTTTTTGAATGATGGACTCATTTGACCATCTGTTAACATCCTTCTCAGGTTATTATTTTAAATGAATAAGCTTTTAAATCAGTGGTTCCCAAACATTTTTGGCCTACCGCCCCCTTTCCAGAAAAAAATATTACTTAGTGCCCCCTGGAAATTATGAAACTATTTATTGAACTCAGAATAGAATGTAATACAAAAAAAGTGTGGCCATCACTGTTCCCCTGGATCGCTGCAACACCCACTAGGGGGTGGTGGCACCCACTTTGGGAATCACTTTTAAATGAATAAGATAAAATACATAGAATCATAAAAGAATCCAATTATATAATTGGATTATATATATAAAATATATTATATATACTATATTACACATAGTATATGTAATAATAAAATATATTATTACCAAGTATCTAAAAAAATAATTTCTCAGACTCCGGGTTAAGAACCCCTGCTCTAATTCAGATTCTTATGCAATGTTATATATGAAGATAGGGTACAGTGAAGAAATCATTGACTGTCAGAGATCCTGGATTCAAATCCTGCCTCTCATACTTACCACCTGTGTAACTTTAGGCAGATAATTTAACCTTCCTGGGCCTAAGACCCCTGAGATCCATACATCCTATAATGTTTGCTCCAGCAATGCCAATCATAAGACCCCCCCTTGACCATTTGGGGCAACCCAGGTGCACGTTCTCCCATAATTTAGTTCCAGGGCATGTATTGATTGAGCTGCAGACCATTTCTGCTTTTTCTTGACATTGGAAACATACCAATGCTCTTTATTAACCATCCTACTAAAGAACTCTGCAATCTTGGACAAGCCATTTAAATTTTTATGAACTCAATTTCCTTCTTTGTAAGATGAGGGGACTGGACTAGATCAGGAGTTTTTAATCTGGGTTCCATGGATGCTTAAAGGAGATCTGTGAATTTGAATGGGAAAAATTACATCTTTACTTCCATCAACATCTGACTGAAATTTATCATTTTCTTTAATTATTTATAAAAATTATTCTGAGGAGTCCATAGACTTCAGTGGACTGCTTACAGGGTCTATGATATATGTTAGGAACCTCTGGTATAGAGGATCTCTAAGGTCTTTTTCAATTTTAACATCGTATGAGTCCACGATTCTTTTTAGAATTTGGAAGGGACTGTTCCTGGCTTCAAGAGTCTTGGAAAGTCTTCTAATAGACTCCACAGTTTGGCCTTTGGGGAACTTTCTGCTGAGTTCTTGAAGTTCATCCTTTTATCTTCCCACTTTGCTTTTCAATGGCCTTTCTCTTCTTTCAACAAACTCATCTGGCTTTTAGTGTTTAATATTGTTCCTTCCTCCCTATTAAATCAATAGGAAAGGCTCTGACATGTAATTTGTACCGTGACAACTTAAAGGAATGTAAAGGAAAGGGCACCGGACTAGGGTTATCCTACACAAAAGCCTTGGCTCTCATTTTGTTCAGAAAAGAAGTGGGAGAATCTCTTCCACTGAATATACTGTCAAAGAGTCCCCATGAAGACTTGATGGCTCCATTTTACAGATGGAAAATTGAATCTCAGGTAAGTTAAGGTCCATCGTCATACCATTAATGGGAGTGGAGATCAATGCATGGGAGGCTTGTTTCCAGCCACATAGATAAAATAAAGACCTGAAACCAAGGGGGCAATCAGCAGAGCTGTAACCAGGGCAGAAGGTGCCAATATTCAAGGAGTACACACTGTTGTAAAAGGGAACTCTTAATCCCGTTCTCTAATTTAACAGGGAACCTGGAGGTCCTCTTACCATAGAGATGTGTAGAGATTAACCAGCCCACAGTGACAGGAAGTAGAAACCATAAAGATAGGAAGTAGAAACCATAGAGATAGGAAGGAGGAATCATAGAGACAGGAAGTGAGGTAGGAGGAGGATCTAAAAGGGGCCGAGGGTCAGGTGGTCGTCCTGTCAGTTGCTGACAGTTAGAGTCTGCCAGTTGTTGACAATTACAGTCTGTCCGTTGCTGACAGAGTCTGTCAGTTACTGACAGTTAGGGCTGGCAGTTGTGGGGAAGTTGGGTGCTGATGGTTTGGGTTGGTGATTAGTTGGGGTAGTTATAGGTAAATATAGGTGGTTTTAGATAGTAATTACAGGCAATTGGAGATAGTTATAGGATAACTAGTGTAGACATGAGGAAATTTCTTTCTCTACCTCTTTTCTATATTTTCCCCCCTTTATTATATTCATTTTATTATATTCTTTTACTATCTCTATTTTAGTTAAACTAAATTGTTAATTGTTAAAAGCTGCTAGTTTTATTTTCTCTGGCTTAAAGGGATAATAATTTATAACTCTACTGTATTCTCATTAAAACTTAAGTTATTAGAAGCTGCTCTCTTATTTTGTCAAAACCCCCATTTTAACCCTTTCACTGTGGTGCTATGAAAGTCTGCCTACTTCCACAAGGTCATGCCTTTCTCTTATTCAATTGTTATACCCTAATTTGCTGCTTCTCCTTCCCCTCCTGTTGGGTATTATCCAGCTTAAAAGTACCTGAATGGGTGGAACAACTTATGTAGGCATAACCCTCCTTTTCCAATTAAATTTGCCCAGTCACAGGAATTCTTAGTGATGACTATGGTAATCAGACCAATTATTTCATAGAATTACAGAACTATAGAATAGCCCAGAGAGACCTTAAATTGGATTTAGCATCAGAGGACTGGGTTTGAATTTTGTCTCTGTTTCTATGATCACATTGGGCAATTATTTAATGCCTCAAGTTTTTATTGTTGTTATTCAGTTGTTTTCAGTCATGTCCAACTCTATGACTCCATTTGGGGTTTTCTTGGCAAAGATACTGGAGTGGTTCACCATTTACTTCTCCAGTTCATTTTACAGATAAAGAATTGAGGCAAACAGAATTAAATGACTTGCCTAGGGTCACAAAGCTAGTAAATGTCCAAGGTTGGATTTGAACTCATGAAGATGAACCATCTTGACTTCAGTGGCACTCTCTCCACTGTGGCATCTAGCTGCCCTTTGTTACTTGACTTTAAAATAAGAAGTTTGGACTAATTTATTTCTAATGCTCACTTTTTCTCTACACTAAGTGATCCAGTACAATTTCTTATTTGACAAAAGAGGAAACAGACCCAGAGAGAGAGAGAGAAAGTAATTTGATTAAAGTTGTACAGCCAGTTAGAGCCAAGACAAGAATTCAAATTTTCTGACCCTTTCCTCTTCCCCCTACTCTAATATAGTGCTCTTTGCATTAGAACAGGGCTTCAATTTCTCCCTTTCAGAGTAGTGGAAAAGGCCAAAAGATAAAAAAATGAGTCATGGGGATGACAGTTCTGACACTTGGGTTTGCTAATTATTTTCCAGAAGTTTTTCTCACTTTGAAACAAAAGTCCGCAGTCTGGCAGTTGCTTTCTATTTCATAATTCTCATATAAAAAGAACCTTCAGTATCTGAAGGTAATAAATACCAAGTACTACGATGCATCTCCCTTTTATTTTCTCTCTTCTACCTCTTCCATTTGGATAACAGTGGAAAATAATGCTGGGCATTGAATGAGGCTAGGTATAGAGAGCAATGGAAGGGAGGGGGAAAGGGAGACTGAGGCAGAGATGATAAGTGAGGGATAGCAAAAAGTCTATGGAAGTTTGGGTTCTCATTTTACACAGAAACACTGGAAAGTACTCAAGATCTGTTTTTGGCTTGGCTGAGTTATGATGGACTTGGTGGATGCAATATGGCACTGTATGTTTGGTCTATGGACACCAGAAAGAGAAAGAGAAAAAATGTTGTCTCCTACGTCCTCTATTCAACCATCAGTGAACAATGAGTAAAGACAGGAGTCTTGGAGATGACCTCCCCTAAAATGGTCCTCAAATTTGTCATTTCCATGCTAGGGAGTTACATGATTCTTTAGGATGAATTGTTGCTTATTCCCTTTTTTCTTTTTTCTTCTTTATATAAAACATTCTTCTATAAAATTGTGACCTGTGCATTTGCAAATGGGGAGTTTGTGCATATTAGAAGTTACCATGGGGGCAGTGGATTGAGAACCAGGGCTAGTAATGGAAGGTTCTGGGTTCAAATTTGACCACAGACACTTCCTGATTGTGTGACCCATGGCAAATCACCTAAGCCTCATTTGCTTGACCCTTACTGCTCTTTAGCCTTAGAAATCCAAACGGTAAGAGTTTAAAAAAAGGTATAGGATCATTAATTTAGAATTGGAAAGGATTGTAGAGGGCCATCTAGTCTAATCCCCTCATTTTATGGATGAGGAAATGGAGACCCATAGAGTTTAAGTGACTTGCTCAAGATCACACAAATAGGAAATAGCAGAGAAAAAATTGGAACACAGGTTTTTGACTCCAAATCTGATATCCTTTTCTGTATATGTGTGTGCGTATATATGTGTATGACAGAGAAAGAAACACACACAGAGAGACAGAGACAGAGAGGGAGACAGAGAGACAGAGACAGAGAGGGTGGAGGGAGGGAGAGGGATGAGAGAGAGAGAGAGAGAGAGAGAGAGAGAGAGAGAGAG
>NW_025372671.1:0-8907 GCF_016433145.1 Gracilinanus agilis
AAAAAGGGAAGCATTGGTACTACTATGTTTAATTTAATACATACAAAACCCCACATTATATATAATAGATTCATCATTTCATAATTGTTTTTCCTGTCTTTTTGAAGTGGAAATGTTTATTTTTTATTGATGATTACCAAGTTCATTATATATACATCTCTCTCTCTCTCTCTCTCTATATATATATATATATATATATATGTATGTATGTATGTGTATACACATATATATGTATATGTATAAATTTTAAAAATAGAATCCTGGATCTGGCTCCTATTATTTGGTGATTTGGAGAAATCACTTTTTTTTTTTTTTGGCCTCGCTTATTTTCATTGAAAAATATTATTGGGGATGGCTAGGTGGCTCAGTGGATTGAGAATCAAACACCCAGAGAGAGGACGTCCTGGGTCAAGTCTAGCCTCATACACTTCCTAGCAGTGTGACCTTGGGCAAGTTGCTTAACACCCGTTGCCTAGCCCTTACCACTCTTCTGCCTTGGAACCAGTATACAGTATTGATTCTAAGACAGAAGGTAAGGGGTTTAAAAATTTATGCTATTTAAGCTCCCTTCTAATTTGAAAACCTATGTCTCTGTAACTGTACCTTTGCTCCCAGTGAGGAATAGTTATATGCTCACATTGCATTTCCAATGATAAAACAAGTGCAAGTCTTATCTGCTCTATTTTGAGGTTACTTCAGGAATGCTAGGAGAGAGACAGGGTTTATTTATTTATTTTTTTTACTACAAGTACCTGTGCTAAATGATTAAAAATGAGATCCATACTCAATGATATCCCATATCTACCTATAGGAACACCAGAATTAGATTCCACTAAAAAAAGTCCCGACATGATATTTTCTTGATAAAATGGAAGAGCATTTTTGACCCTGAATTTCACAGAACACAGATTTGGAGCTAGACTGGACCTTTCAAGCTCACTTATTCCAAATTCCCTCATTTTATGTGTGAGTGAACAGAGGACCACAGAGATGACTTGCTCCATGATTACAGAAAAACTAAGCAGTAGAGGTAAGATTCAAAATCAAGTTCAACACTCTTTTTCAAAAAAGCAAAACAAATTTCCTAGAAGGAAAGGTTGGATATTACATAGGGACTTCGTTTTAGTTTGGTTTTAAGCTACTGTAGTAAAACTTTTAGGATACTTTGTAGAAGCAATGCCTCTTTGTGAAATGTACCTTTTTTGATGATTAAATTCTTCAGAACTTCAAAGAAGTAAGGGATATTTGGCTGCCACCTTATCCACAAACCTATTATATTCCTGTAGCCGACTGTTTCTTAAGAGCGGAATTGTCTCATATTTATATCAGGTCTGGCATATATAGTGTCTGGCACTTGGTGGGTGTGTAATAAATATTTCTTGAGTGATTCTCTTTTGCTTTCAGGACCTGTACTCCATCAGGGGCTCATGCAGGTAGGAGTGAAAGACAGATGATAAGCAAGAGAATGGGTCTGACCCAGGAGAGGCAGGAGGTCCAGAATATAGTGATTGACAGGGCATAGACTAAAAGTTAGATCAAAACAATGAGTCAAAAAGAGGAAGCTAAAATAAAAATTGTGGACTATAAACATATTATGGCTTATGATAAGCAGTGGGAAGCCTTGGAGCCAGAAAAAAATAAAGGAACCCAGAGGGCACAGATACCAGAGACAAGGTGGATGGCCAGATATCTATGGGGATAACTGAGGACCAATTCCAAGATGGGAATAGATACAAGGTGCCAGAACTAAAAAGACTTTGAAAATTGAGGCAAGGCTTGGCTCAACCAGGATCTCCTTATCGTATGTGCTGTCTTGGGTAGACGTGGTATCTGTGACATGCCCACAGGTGAGAACAGGAGATGAATTCACCTGGTTAGAAATAGGAGTAAAGGGAAGGTCTAATTTCATATTTTATTGTCTCACTCATAATCTTTCTTCCTTTCATTTATTTTATGGGCTTTGTGCAAATGTTTCATTGTATATTACATAAAATAGCACTTTTTCCTTTTAAAATCCCTATGCACGCATATATATGTATATATGTATATATACACACACACAAATACTTAACTATATATGTATATTCAGATAAACACATGTAGATACACTTAAATTGTATATGTATATATGTATGTAAAACCACATGTACACATATATGTATTTATAGTTTAGTTATTTTATATAACATACACATATATTAATTTATATTATAATATATTTATAGGTATTTATTTTTATTTTTTATTTTTTCACATTTTTTCACATTTGTGAATTTTTATTCACAAATTTAATTATATATGTGTGTTATGGTGCATTATGTATATAGTATATATTTATATAGTGTGCACATGATGCATACACATATATGTATACATACGTAGAATACATACACACATATATATTTCAGTCTAAAGTATAAGAAATCAGGTCATTCTTCAATATGCTTCAAAGAATTACCATGAAACAAAGGAGCCTATTTTTCAGAGTGCATTCCTCTGGCGCCATCTTGCGTCTAAATATTATACACCATTATCACTACAATCTGCATTAATTCCTTCCACCCTTCTAATCCCTAATCTTTTCCCCTTCCACTGCCCCAAGTAAATACCATTTTGCTGTGGTCTTTTCTCTAAGATCCTAAAGCTCTAAGATTTTTTCAAATATATTAAATCTGCCCTATCTACACCCCGGGCAAATATACACACAAGCTGATTCAATTATTTAATATAGATAAAACCAATGAAATGTAAAATCTTCCTTAAATCAAAATAACAAGAAAAATTAAATCAGACACGAAGCTTAAGTATGCTGTGGAGAAATTTTTCTTAACTATACTCCTTAAGCCATCAGCACTACTTGCCAGATGAATATCTTGCAATCTCCTCCATTTTATTAAAGACCTCTCAGTGTCATGTATATTGTGTAGCCTAAATTGCTTTCTTTCCTGACAATTGAAAAACTAAGGAATCTTTAAAAACACAACTCTATAAATAATTTATTAAGCCCTCACAAAAGTTCAAGTATGTATTTTTTAATTGTTTTCCTTTTGGAACTTAAGAAAATCTTAATTTATTTGAACAATAAGTAGGAATTATGGAGGCTTATAAATAATTGTAGAAGCTCACTGCAAGACCTGGATAATCCCTGCATGATAGCCTACTGTGCTGATAATAAGAGATATCCCCACTCCTTAATACATTCATGGGGAATATGACAATGCAAAGCATCTACTATTAAATTGTGCATCATTTTTGACCCAACAATACCACTATTAGGTCTGTATCTCAAAGTTATTTAAAAAAATAAAAAGGAGAAGGACCTATATGTGGAAAAATATGTAGAGTTGCTTCTTTTGTGATAATAAAGAATTGGAAACTGAAGAGATGCCCATCATTTGGGGAATGGCTGAACTAGTTTTACAATATGATTGAGATGGAATACTATTGTACTGTAAGAAGTTACGAAGGGTATGGGTTCAGGAGAACTTGAAAAACTTACATGAATTGACGCAAAGTATAGTAAGCAAAACTAGGAGAATATTATTGAGCTCAACAACACGAATATTATAATAAGCAACTATGAAAAATCTAGCTATTCTGAGCAACACAGTAATCCATAATACCAAAGGACTCATGATGAAAAATGCTATCCGCCCCCAGAGGGAGAATTGCCGAACTCTGAGTGTAGATTAAATTATATTTTATTCATTTTATTTTTCTTGCTTTTTTTCACAACATGGTCAAGGAGGAAATATTCTGCATGATTTCATATATAATGAATATTGTATTTCTTGCCTTCTAAGTGGATGGAATGGATGGAGGGAAAGAATATGGACGTGAATATGAAAATTTAATAGAAATAAATAAATGAAAGAGAAAATAGTGCAAAGTACCACTACTTCTGGGGAAAATTGAAATATTTGATTGAAAGTGGTTTCACGAAAGAGTCCCACTACAGTTCATTTGTTGATATTTCTTTGTTGGTTTTTCAGTTTTTCTTATAAGAAAATTATAGGTTAAGAACTTACATGTTTAGAAACCATAATCATCAATGAAGAATATGTAGAAGGTATATGTGTGTATATACATACACATATTTATGTGTATAAAAACATATGTGTATATATACAGAGACAGAGACTGACAGACAGACAGAGACAGAGAGAGACAGAGACAGAGAGAGAGAGAGAGAGTACAAAGTATAGTTAGGGTGATATTAATTAAAAAAAATATCAGGGTTTGGTTTCAGCACTCCTATCTACTCATTTCTATATTTTAGGTAAGGAAAAAAGGAGGGAAAGGGGAGTGGGAAGGTTAGTATGTTGTTTTAATTAGGATAGTTGATACATTAACACAGATTAACCTTGATCCCTGGATTTTGTGTATAATCTTTTCCTAATGGGATTAAAATGGCAAGCATCCTGACTCTTTTCCCTATTTCAAACATGGGTTATTTCCCATTCATTATGATGCTAAAAGACTTGAGAAGATTGTCCATATCATTTGCACAATGGATTCTAGTGTTCTATAAATTTCCTTTTCAGTGACCTCAGGAATTCAAGAACAGGTAGGGGAACGAGCTACTTTTCTAAAATGCCACTTTGCTAATCTCATGGATCCTTTGCTGTTTTTCAGTTGATTCACTGTGTCCGAATCTTTGTGTTCTGTCTGAAATTTTCTCTACAAAGATCGGGAAGTGGTTTGCCATTTCCTTCTCCACTAGATTGAAGCAAACAGAGGTTAGATTATTTGCCCAGTCACATAGCTAGTGAGTGTCTGAGGTCGACTTTGAACTCGGGTCTTGTTTCTAAGCACAATACTCTATCCAGTGAGCCAAATGGCTATCTCGACTGCTTCCTCTACTTAGATCAAATGATGCCATGTTTTAAAGCACAGTTTTCCTAGGAGATTTCTTAGCCCAACTTTCTTAGATTTCTTTATAGTCTTCTAAATTTTTATGCTGTGTATCTAATGAACTAAAATGAACTAAATAACCCAAAAAGTTAGCTTCTATTCCAATAATAGATGTCCTACCCGTAGTACTGTCTACAGTCAGCAGAGGGAGCACAAATCATTGTTTGAGAAGTACAAGCTTTTCTCAAATCATTGTAAGATTTTGTATATAAGTATATGTATGTCCATGTGTACCTATATATGTATTTATATGCATACATATTTATCATTCCTTGAGACTAACCATGATGCCGATTTGTAAAAGAACAATGACATAGTCCCATTTTTACATTATATCATACAATATATGAAAATAGGCACAAAATGTATATTAAACAGAACAAGAAGACAATGGAGGAATCTTGGAAATGGACTACAATAGAGGGGATATATTGCAGGTAAATTGGACTAGGTGATGCTATCATAAATATCTTATACTTTCCTGCTTCCATAACTGTTTCTTGAGCCTGAATGCTTCCCTCTCCTTCATAACCTTTTGAATTACTGATGTAAAGTCATTTTTTCAGTCATGCCAACTCTCTGTGACCCCATTTGTGTCGGCAAAAATACTGGAATGGTTTGTCATTTCCTTCTCCAACTCATTTTACAGATGAGGAACTGAGGCAAACAGGGTTGAGTGACTTCCTCAGGGTCATCCAGTTAGCAAGTGTCAGGCCAGATTTTAACTTGCAAATATGAGTCTTCCTGACTTAAGCCCCAGGGCTCTATCAACTGTGACACTATGTTTTACTATCCATCCTTTAAAACTCAGCTCAGAATCTGGTCCTTCACTATATACACAGCCAGTAATAATCAATTATCCTCCAACCATCATTTTCTATCGCTGATGCACTCAGTATTTATTCATTTGCATTATAATTATTTGTGCATCATATTCCTTGATTAGACTGCAAGTTTCATGGGGAAAAGGATAATTTCTTATCTAAACTTGTCTCTCTCAGTCCACAGCACAGTGCTCAGCACACAGGACATGCTTAGTAAGTTTCTTGATTGAATTTAATTACTTTGTTAACTCTTTGCCACAAAGTTATAGCCTTTTTAAAGCCAGAAGGGGTCTTAGAGTTCATTCATGTCAATCCTTTCATTTGACTGTTTCTCCATCTGTAAAATGAGGGAATTAGATTAAATGATTTTAAAGGTCCTTTCCAGCTCTCAAAATTCTATGATTCTAAACAAAAAGCCCTCTGGCCAAGAGAGCTCCCCTCTCCTGCCAAAGGGAGGGAGGCTCTATCCTACTGTTCTCTGAATGGTTTGATTTATCTGTACATAAAGAGAGAAACTAGCCGCAATTTTATATCTATACTGAAACTATAGCTTGGCTGATATAGTTTTCTTATTGTGGACAGAACAGAATTACTTTCAATAAGGTGAATATTTCCTTCCTCCTCTTGAGATTTTTGACAGCATTTCAAATCTTGCCACAGACAATCAGTGAGTTGTGAAGTTATCTGTCTCATAACAATAAAAGTCAGGAAAGGACTAGAATAACTTAAAGTTTTCCTAAATCTGACAGTCACTAGTAACAATCACTTCCGGGAGATTTATAACTGAACTGTGAAACTGAGCTTCTAATTGGAAAAATCAATGACCAGAATCTTAAAGGGTGGCTTGGGACTACACTCTCTTTTCACTTTGCTAAAAAAAGGAATTGATTCCCCACCCACCCACATGAACATGTGGCATTTTATTAGAGGAGATCAGATTTTTTTAATTAAAGTATAAGGACAGTAGAAATATAATTTCCAGTAACTTGTTTCAGTAAATAATAGCAACGTAAACCTTCTCCCTGCAGTGAGTTTATGTTTATCATCCACATAATTTATGCATCAAAAATGAGAGAGTGACACAGAAGCCACTGGTCACAAATAGTTCAATCAAGCAAGCGACCAAGTAATTAATTAGATTTTCAGATTTTGGGGGAAAAGACAGGAAATGACCTAGTGGATCTGGTTTTACTTTAAAGACATAAACCCAGGTTGTTCTGTTACATTTCATACCTCATGGAGACATATCCCCCAACCTAAATTGCTGGACGCCAATAGTAGACAATGCAAGAACTTTAGTGGTACATCCCAGAGTTCTTGTAAACATAAAAAAAATCAATTTGAATAAAAACATAGCTGGCAAGCGTATAAAATATTTGCATTAAATAGGTTTATTCATAACAAAATGACAGAAATGGGATCCAAAAAGAGCTTTTTAAACTAGAATTATAGGAATTAATAGGGATATAATATAAAGTCAACACCTTAATTGATGTATAGTAAGGAGATGATATTACTAAATAATAGTTTATGAGGGAAAGATCTCGAGATTTTAGTGGCCTACAAGCTTAATAATATTCAGTAGATAAAACTAAGTATTTTCCTGTGGGAGGTCCACATTTATTATTTAGTGTAGGGAACTACTTGTGTGAATAATTAAGATGGGCAACTCTTCTGCAACTAAGAGTAATGGGCAATTGCCTGGGACAATATGACTTGAACCATAGGATCCTTCAGTCCTGTGGTCACAACTGTCAGAACATGTCAAAGGCAAGTCTCCCAAATTCCAAATTCAGTCCTCTCTCAATTGCAACGCTCTCCAATATCATGTAGGCAGTATAAATTAGAAGCATAGTATCCAGAGTCAGGGAAATTCTAGTTGGATTCTATTCTTTCCTGGGAAGGTTATATTTGGAATATTGTGGTCATTTTTGGGTTGCACATTTTAGGAAATACATTGGTAACTAATATAGAAACAGCTAGTTGATAGAGTAGGTAGGCACAGGAAAACGAGTTCAAATCTAGCCTCAGATATTTGCCAGCTGGGTTATCCTAGTCCCTTAGGCTCTGACTGCTTCAATTTTTCTCATATGTAAAATGGGGATAATAATAACACTTACCTCTCATGGTTGGGTTTTTTTAGAAGCAGATTTCTTCAATTTTATTGCACTACTCTCACCAATAACCAATAAAACATAAACTTTGTAGCACGTATTGGCAATCTGGAATTTCTTCAAGCATATATCTCAATTTTTTGGTATGTTTTCATTCTCAAAAAGAAAAATCACCAATGCTTTCCTGACCATGAATTCTTTTGTCTTATCAACCCAAGAAACAAGAAAAATACAGAATGTTCTTTAATATTCTCTATATATCTATAATTTATATACTCTCATGGTTGTTTTGAGGATAAAATGAAATAATAATTGTAATGTGCTTTGCAAGCTTTCTATATAAGTGGTAGGCTATTACTAATCTTGTTATCATCATTACATGGAAAACTGAAGTTCACTAAGAATGGGATGCTTAGCATGTTTAAGGATCATTAAATCATACTGAAATTCAATACTAGTCAATTCCATCTGAGGAATTGAATGAATTGTTCATGTTTAGCCTGGGAAATAAAAGACTTTATGGGATAATAATAGCCAAACTCAAGTATTTAAAGGACCATTGTGTGCAATTGACTTACTTTGCTTGATCCCAAATGGCAGAATTAGAATCAATAGGGAAAAGTTGCAAATGGAAAAGTTTGACCTTGATATAAGTAAGATAAAATACTTTAGCATTTACATCTATCCAAGATCATGATTCATTACAGGAAACTGGACAAGAACAAGTTGTGTCCTATTCTTGGTGATCCCATATAGGATTTTCCTGGTAAAGATATGGAATAGTTTGTAATTTCCGTCTCTAGCTCATTTTATAGACAAGGAAACTGAGGCAAATAGGGTTAAGTGACTTCCCTAGCTAGTAAGTGTCTGAGACCATACTTGAAGTTAGGAAAATGAGTCTTCCTGACTTCAGGCTCAGCACTCTATATCCCAATTTTCTGTCCCAACAACAATAACAACTGAAAATTATTTGCAAGAATATCATGAAAAGTCTATATTCCAAGATTATATCTATCTATCTATCTATCTATCTATCTATCTATCTATCTATCTAT
>NW_025372672.1:0-8690 GCF_016433145.1 Gracilinanus agilis
TATATATATATATATACCAGAGAGACCCAGGTCTCTCTGATACTAAGATTGAACTTGTCCTGCCTTTGTTGGAAATAATCTGATTTGATTGAAATCGTGCCATTCAGTTTGAAATCATTTAACCTGGGTATAGAACCAAGTTTTGGCTCTTATTCTCCGAGTGATCTTGGAAAAAATATTTAACCTCTCTCAGTGTCAGTTTCTCCAGCTGTAAAATAAGAAGGTTAATAATAGCAGTTATGTAGCATTTTATCATTTGTAAAGTGCTTTTAAAAATGCCTTACCTTCTGTCTTAGAATGAATACTATGTATTGGTTGCAAGGCAGAAGAGCAGTAAGGGCCAGGCAATTTTGATTGAGTTACTTGCCCAGGGTCACACAACTAGCAAGTGTCTGAAGCCACATTTGAACCCGGGACCTCCTGTCCCTAAGCCTGGCTTTCTATACACTGAGCCACTTAACTGCTCCTATAAAGTGCTTTTTGCAAACATTCTTTCATGTAATCCTCACAACCTGTGAGGTAGGTGCAATTTAAAAATGAGGAAACTGAGGCAAAAAGGAGTTAAATGACTTACTCTCTTAGAGTTCTGGGGGCCGTATGGAATTCTGTGATGTAGCCTGAACCCCTCTCTGCAATATGAATCTCACAAGGGTTACAAAGCAAGTGTCTGAGGCTGAATTTGAATTTAGATTTTCCTGATTATGGACTCAGTGCTCTATCCACTGTGCTACTTAGCTTACTGTTGAACTAGATGACCTCTAAGCTTGTTTTCATTTCTAAATCTTTGATCTTCTAAACACTTTTCCAAGCTGCCTATCATTGGTATATGCTGATAAATGTTTAATGTTGATAAAAACTATTTTCTCCTCCTAACAACTTACGAGTTAGAGGATATATAAATATATTTATTCCCTCCTTGCTTGGCAGGATTCAGAACTTCCAGATGTGTCCCCTGCTTCCAATTTAATGAAATTATGGAACTAACCTTTCTGTAAGAAATACATAAAATATACTATAATTAATATATCTTGTAGGGTGGCAGCAGAATGGAAATACAACTCAGTAAATGGGGTTCTGTTCAAACTCAGAAGGACACATGGGAAGGCCTGTATGTTGGAAGCCATACTCATGACTGCTCTTTAGATATCACCTTCTAGGGTTGCCTGTACGTGACTACATGAATAACTTCAGACCAAAACAAAGGGGTAATGAACCATTTTCAAAACAAAAGCCTTCAATTCAGGGTTTAGAAGCAAAGCTCAAATCTCAACTGGAGTTTAAGGAATGCAAAGGTGCATGTGCTCATAAAATTGGGTTCTGGACATTATATATTGAACCGTGATCTCTGCCTGTAAGCGATTAATCTCAGGTTCACAGCTGGAAATGTGGTATTGGATATGGTGCTTAACCAAATGGGCCTCTCTTACCCCCTACTGTTACATTCTTGGTCCAACAGCTAAGATGGCGGAGCAGCCTGAACCCAGGACAGCAGCTTCCTAAATCTAAAGTAGTAAAAACTAATTTTTTTTTAAGGTGCTTCTTGGGGCTTTTATGAAATTCAGCTAGTGGTTTATAGTAAGAAAATAAATTTATGTCCATATCAGAGAAAATAATGTTATTAAGTTGAAAAATATATCAAAAGTCAGCACAAGCTTCTCCTCTTGACCTTAGAGAGGCAGCATTCTGTGCTTTTTAATCCTTAATTTATTTCTCTGGTGGTTCTAACTGGAAGGACATGCCTCTTCAAGCCTTCTGATTCTGTTTTTTATTTAGGCAGATGGTTGGAACATTAAGATAATATATTAGCAACAGATGCACCATTTTCTATGGACTTCACAGTGGAAAGATTGTTGGCTCAAGAGATTACTAAGAGAATTTAAAATCTCTCACCTCCCCGTCATAGGTTTGAGAAATGTCGCTTTTGTAGTAAGCAAAAATCATTATTATCTAATATGTGATATGCATCAGGTTCTCATTCTGTATATTAGAGGACAGCCATCCCTGTCACTGGAAGTATTAATGAGTGCCCAAAGAAAGCAAGCAGACTGTCCTTGTAAAATGACCCAGGATTGAATTACTTTGACCCCAGAATTAAATTTAAGACATTGAGCTAATGTGAGGTGAGTGATTTGTCCTGAAGTTGCTTATAGTGTGCTGAGAAAGAAGGACTTTAATCTCCATCAAATAGTATCTGTACATTTTCTGGATGGGGAGTTGGGAGAAAAAGGAAGAGAAAAATCATGAAGAAAAGCTAGCTTTTTAAAAAGAATGGCTGAACCAACTGAATATATCTTTAGGAAAATTATTTAATATGTCACAGGAGCCTTTTGGTATTTTATTTTAAAAAATGTTTAAAAAATGTTTTTATGTCATTATAGTTTCTCCCAGACCTTTTCCCTTTTAAGAGAGTTATTTCATATAATTAATAGCATTTTTTAAAGACAAAACATTAAAAAAAAGAACAAGGCAAATTTGCATAACTGATCAATATATCAAGAAATTCTGAAAACATGTATAAATATATTTGTGAACCTCACCTAATAATGTAATGTAGAAGTTTGAGAAACTGAAAAACCTTAAATGCAAACTACATTATTGCTCTAGGAAAATAAAATTTCATAGGAAGTGCTATTAAAGGGAAATTGTAAGGAAAGTCAGAAATGCAGAGAAAGAGAGTAAGAGAGAGAAGAATGGGTAATGTCTGGGCATATGAATATGTGATCAAAATAGGTAGAATTATATCAGTTAATAAATAAACATTTATCAGGTGCCTTCTATGTGCCAGACACTTTATGAAGGACTCAGGACCCAGAGAAATGAATAATTTTACTGAATTATAAGGCCAATGTGTACAGTGAGAAGGAAATGTGGGATAAAAAAAGTGCCAGCCTTGAAATCAGTAAGAGCTGTGTTGAAGTCCCTTCTCTGAAACTTGTTTGTTGTATGTTTTTAACAACTTAATTGACCTCTTATTCCCCTAGAAAAATCTCTAACTCTATAAATTGCAGAATAGCTGTACATTTGCATAGGTACAAAAAGTTTCCAAATCCAGGGGTCCTGGAACCAATGAAATCACAAGTCCAGATAAAAAAAAATTTTCATATAAAATAATGTGAGGGGGTAACATATAGAAGCTGAGTATTATCCAAAAATTTTATTGATTATAATGAGGTAAAACCTACGTTCATCATTTTTTTTTTCAATTTTTAATTCCAAATCGGATTGTCATGTTCAGATGGCACAAGGAAGCTCTGCTATCCTGTAGTCTCTGCTGGTCTGTAATCACAAAATGAGAATTCATTAATAATTAGAAAGATTCCTCTGAACATCGTAAGTGCTTAATAAATGTGTTTTTGAAATCATATTTTAATAATGGCCACAGCAAAATATATTGAGTACAGTGGGCTGACTACTGTGTAAACAAATACATTTAGAACTTGTTGAATAAGGATATGGAAGTATAATTATTAATAATTCTATGCTTACTTGGAAGGAGGTTTTCATTGGAGAACTCCAGAGATCTGTTTTTTTGCCTTGTGTTAGTTAATTTAAAAAAATTAATTTTTTAAACCCTAACCTTCCTTCTTAGAATCAATACTGTTTATTGGTTCCAGACGAGCAGTAAGTTCTGTTTATTGGCAGAAGAGCAGTAAGGGCAAGGTCTCACAGTTGGGAAGTGTCTGTGAGGCCAGATTTGAACCTAGGACTTCCCATCTCTAGGCTCTCAATCCACCGAGCCACTTAGCTGCTGCCAACTTTTTTTTTTTTAATCAATGACTTGGATTAAGAAATTATCAAATTTTCAGATGTGTTAGTGGAGATTTGGGGTTTATTTGAGCCTTAAATATTTAGATACATGACATAAACTTCCTGTGGACATTTAGGGGACTTTGAAACTACACTTCCCATGATTCCTCTTAGGAAGGAAGTGTGATTACATAGAGAACAGTATAAGGCTCCTGAGGTGATTGGGAGACTCTCTTCCTATGAAGCAGCCAAGTGGGCAGGAGGTAATGGCAGGCGATTTGAATTAGATTTTAGCAGGCACGTGGTCTTTCTTTATTTTACCAACATGGCTTTAAATAAAATATTAATACTCTTGAATATCTCCATCTATATCAATTTTATTCATAATACAGATAACATAAAATTGAAAGGGATAGCTAACATATAAGATAATAGAGTGAGAATCCAAAAAGATCTTGACAGACCAGAATATTGGAGTCAATCTGCTCAGAAATTAAATGGGGATAAATTTAGTTATACATTTAGATTCTAAAAATTGACTTCACAGGGACAAGATGGACAAGGTATAATTGGACAGAAATTTGTCTTAAAAACATCTGTAGGTTTTGGTGAGTTGAAAGTTCAATATGACTCCACAATGTTGATATAGAAGTCAGAAAAGTGAATATGACCTTGGGCTGCACTGAGATGGAGAACTTTCAGAGATAAGGAAGCAGTAGTCCTAGGGTATTTTCTCTGGTCAGACCATTTATAGGTAATTATGATTAATTCTGGATCCTGCTTTTTTGGAAGAACATTGATAATCTGAAAATTATCATAGGTAAACTCCAAGCCCTAGGAGCCATAATTAAAGGAACTGGGGATATTTAACTTTAAGAAGACTGGGGTGGTGGTCCAACCATTCTTGAGGGCAATTTGGAATTTTGCACAAAGGGCATTAAAAGACTGCCTGCCCTTTGATCCAGCCATACTTCTGCTGGGTTTGTACTCCAAAGAGATAATAGGGAAACATACTTGTACAAAAATATTCATAGTCATGCTCTTTGTGGTGACAAAATGTTCGAAAATGAGGGGCTGTTCTTCTATTGGGGAATGGCTGAACAAAATGTGGTTTCTGATAATGAAGTAATACTATTGTGCTGAAATGAATAATGAACTGGAGGATTTTTTTTAACATTTATTAATATTCATTTTTAACATGGTTGGTTACATGATTCATGCTCCACCTTTCCCCTTCAACCCCCCCTCCTGCACCCCCCCACCCATGGCCGATGCGCATTTCCACTAGTTTTGTCATGTGTCCTTGATCAAGACCAATTTCCAAATTGTTGGTAGTTGCATTGGTGTGGTAGTTTCGAGTCCACACCCTCAATCATGTCCACCCCGACCCATGCGTTCAAGCAGTTGTTTTTCTTATATGTTTCCTCTCCTGCAGTCCTTCCTCTGAATGTGGGTAGCTTTCTTTACCATAAATCCCTCAGAATTGTCCTGGGTCATTGTATTGCTGCTGGTACAGAGGTCCATTACATTCAATTTTACCACAGTATATCAGTCTCTGTGTATAGAGTTCTTCTGGCTCTGCTCCTTTCGCTCTGCATCAGATCCCGGAGGTCTCTCCAGTTCGCCTGGAACTCCTCCAGTTTATTATTCCTTTTAGCACAATAGTATTCCATCACCCGCATATACCACAGTTTGTTCAGCCATTCCCCAATTGAAGGACATACCCTCCTTTTCCAATTTGTTGCCACCACAAAAAGCTCAGCTATGAATATTTTCGTACAAGTCTGTTTATCTATGATCTCTTTGGGGTACAAACCCAGCAATGGTTGAACTGGAGGATTTTTATGTGAACTGGGCAAGATTTGATGGAGAGTGGAAGAAGCAGAACCAGGAGAACATTCTTCACAGAGACTGATACATTATGGCACAATTGGATGTAACAGACTTTTCTACTTGCAGCAATGCAATGATCCAGGTCTAGGACAATCCAGAGGAACTTATGAGAAAGAATACATTCACATCCAGAGAAAGAACTGCAGGAGCAGAAACTCAGAATAAAAACATATGATTGACCATATGATTAGATGGGTATATGATTGGGGATTTTGACTTTAAATGATCATTCTATTGCAAATATTAATGATATGGAAATAGGTTTTGAACAATGATACAAGTATAACCCAGTGGAATTGCTTATCAGCTCCAGAAGGGAGGTGGAAGAGGGAAGGAAAGAACATGAATCATGTAACCATGGAAAATATTCTAAATTAAAAAAAAAAAGACTAGGGCAGGGGTAGGATGGAAATGGTCAGGAAAATGATCTTCAAGTGCTTGAAAAGTTATGTCAACAAGAACGGGACTTAGTCTTTCTCCAAAAGCAAGAACTAAAAACACTGAATGGAAGTGAAAAAAGAAGTAAATTTGGGCTAAATGAAAAGAAAATTTTCTAATGATTCAAATTATCACCAAAAATAGAATGGGCTATTTGGTGAGATCCATAAGTGGAACTTAGAGAAGATATAATCTAATTATCTCATTTTATAAGTGAAGAAACTGGCTCCTAGTGAGATGAAATGTCTTCCATGGGGGAACACAGATAGTAAGTGGAAGATACGATTTGAACCCAAGTCCTGTCACTCCTAGTTCAGTACTCTTTCCATTGTATGACATTGGTTGCTCTTTGCAGGGACTTCAAGCAAAAACTGAAGACCTTTTGTCAGGCGAATTGTAACAGAGGTTCTTGTGAAGGCTTAAGTTTAACTATTTAATCTCTATAACAGAACTCCTTTTCACTTCTGAAATTCTATGATTCTCTGATAATGATATTTGGAATAGAATATATTCATTTAGGAAGAAATGACAAATATGAGGAAACCATAGAAAGATGGAGAGATATGAATATATCAAAAATGGGTAATAAGGACTGATAAAATAATTTACACTATTATAACAATATGTAAAATAAATGAAAAGAATATTAAAAAGAAACTCAAATCAATACAAAATGCATGAATAGCAAGTAATTTTTTTTTAAACCCTTGTACTTCGGTGTATTGTCTCATAGGTGGAAGATTGGTAAGGGTGGGCAATGGGGGTCAAGTGACTTGCCCAGGGTCACACAGCTGGGAAGTGTCTGAGGCTGGATTTGAACCTAGGACTTCCTGTCTCTAGGCCTGACTCTCACTCCACTGAGCTACCCAGCTGCCCCCTAGCAAGTAATTTTTAAAAAGAAAGAAATATACAGGGACATCCAGGGTTATGCCTTTGAAAGTAGAATCTATGCAATAACTACAATGAAAATGGAAAGAACAAAAAAAAGGAAAAAAGAAGCTTACCTTTATGTAATTATAGTGACCAAGCTTGACTGATCATTATAATTGGCTGAAGAAGAGATGAGAAAAAGCAACTCCTTCTCTTCATTCGCAGAAGTGGGGGACTACAGGAATGGAACATTGTATAGTCGATGTGTTGGTTTGTTCAGCTTAATTATAGCTTAACTGTTGTTTTTTTTTTCTTCTTTCTGTTCATCCTTTGTTTCAAGGACAAATCAGTGTTTGTTCTTTGCTTCAGTGTTTTGGGAAATAGATGTATTTGGAAATGAAGGTGATGTAAAAACAAATGATATTGACAAAATATTTTAGAACAATTGTTTTGGGGGTGGAAGTCAGCAGTATTATTCTAGAATTTCAATGTATGTCCTTGTGAAATCATAATTTGAATTTTTTATTACTTAATAACATTTATCAAATTTAACAACAGAAAATGAGAGTAGAGCCGATGCTTTATTACCTGGACCATTGGAGGGGAGTAGTGGAAATAATAATTCCATTCTCTCTATTTTACGAATCATTGGTAGCCTCAAATTTAGAAAGCCTCAGGGGTTCTCAACTATTTTGTGAAGACAAGTCACTTTTCATTTTCTTGAAGCCTTGAGGTCATGGCTGTGTTTGAGCATATGCATATTTGCTCGCATGTGCATATGTGCATGCAGGAATGCTGGCATCAACTTGACTCCTGAGTAGAGCTAGGGAGGCAGTGATGAAGTCAGCTGTTTCTCTCCCCACTAGGAATCCTAGTAGGCTCTGAGTGGAGATAGGGAATCGTAATGATGGCAAACTGACTCAGAGAACTGCCATTTAGAGCTTTGAGTTCTAATAAGAGTTTTGTTGTTCATTCGTTTCAGTTTTCTCTAACTCTTTATGATCCCATTTGGTGTTTTCTTGGCAAAGATGCTGGAGTCGTTTGCCATTTCCTTCTCCAGCTCCTTTTGGAAATGAGGAAACTGAGACAAACAGGATTAAGTGACTTGCCCACAGTCATACATCTAGTAAGCATCTGAGGCTAGATTTGAACTCAGGAAGATGAGTCTTCCTGACTTCAGGGTTGGCACTCTATCCACTATGCCATCTAGTTGCCTCTAATAGTAGTTATATCTAATATATTGGATAGTGAACTCTGGCTAAATTTGACTAGTAATTTAGAAGAATGATTATAACTCTTTCAATGATTTTCAACATACCTGAAAAATTTAAATTTACCCAGATTGAACTGAGGAAATCAAATTCTTTAAAACAATGATCTATCTTGTCATCACCATAATAAAATTGTTATTGTGTTGATAACACATATAGTTTTATCTATGTTATTGCATATTAGCTGAGCAATATTTATGTAATTAAAAGCCACTTTTCATTTTCAATGTGTAACTTCTTTTGATTCACACAGCAACACTTTGGGGGATGGAGATTATTATCTACATTTTCATGGTGAGGAAACTGAGGCTTGCCTAGAGTCACACAGCTACCAAGTGGCAGAACGCAAAAACAGAAAAGTTTTCTGACTTATTCACCTTAGTTCATTTAATTGGCAAGTTTAGGGAAGGAGAAAGGAATATATATATATATACCTTTCTCCTTCCCTAAACTTGTTTTATATATATATAT
>NW_025372673.1:0-3206 GCF_016433145.1 Gracilinanus agilis
TCTCTGTCTCTCTCTCTGCCTCTGTCTCTGTCTCTGTCTCTGTCTCTGTCTCTCTCTCTGTCTCTCTCTCTCTCTCTCTCTCTCTCTGTATTCCACCCCCAGCCCTTTTGCCAGCTAAGGTCTGACGTTCTTTAGGACTGCCGGGAGTGGCCCTGTTCACCATCGCTGTCGGGGGCTCTGTGGCTTTTGGGTAGGGATGGGAGGAAGTGGCTTGTTGCTGAGTTGGAGCTGGGTGAGAGGCTGGCGATCCAAGCCTTTTCCTCTGTTGTCTTCCTGAGCTTCCTGGCACCGACGCCTCCAGCTCCCGGTGCCCGTCCACCTCTCTGGGTCAGCATGCCCTACCAGGAGGCTTTCAGTGTGTACAGAGAGGGATGTGGGTTGCTTTTCTAGAAGAACCTGCCTGTTTGCCTGGCTTGGCACCGGGCCAGGTACCTGGGGGCATTCTTCCATGTTGATGAATGGTTTAACCTTCTAGAAACCGTTTAACCAGCAGCAGTCTGGATTCTGTTAAATACTTGATTATTGGCCAGTGGAGCCGCGCTGGGATCTGAGAGTATCCTTGGGGTGACGATTTCCATTCGTCGTGGGCTCTTCTTGCCAAGGACTTATTCATTTAAAGAAAGCTCCAAGTTTGGGCAGTCCGTGCATTCTTCTGTCTCCCCAAAGCCAAATATCGGTGTTGAGTCAGTGCTTGTCTTCTGTCACAGGAAGCCCGGAGCGTGATCTTCTCTTTTTTATTTTGTGTAAGATAGGAGCTGATGGGAATGATTGTAATTCAGTACCTGAATTAAACAGATCAGGAAAGTGAATACTTACCTTCCCCTCTGTTCTTGTAGGTCCTTGACCAGTCATTTCTATCCCCCAAATTTATTTCCTTTTTAAAAAAGTCAGGAATTAAAATGCCACACATGCTCTTGGTGGTCTACCTTTGGTTTGTCTTACCTATTTCATCCCCCTTTTCAGGTGGGCTTTTGATACTAATTTAGAAAATGGAACAAAATTCAAACTCAGTGGAGTCTAGCTTTTTTTTTTTTTTTTAAACCCTCACCTTCCATCTTGGAGTCAATACTGTGTATTGGCTCCAAGGTAGAAGAGTGGTAAGAGTAGGCAATGGGGGTCAAGTGACTTGCCCAGGGTCACACATCTGGAAAGTGTCTGAGGCCAGATTTGAACCTAGGACCTCCCATCTCTACGCCTGGCTCTCAATCCACTGAGCTACCCAGCTGCCCCCTGGAGTCTAGCTTTTAACTGCATCAGAAGTCCTTTGAGGGATGGTGTCCAAGTTACTCACTCGGAGAAAGAACAATTCTGAGATGAGTTGGGTTAGAATGTACAGAAAGATTCTGGTCTTGGACATAAATCCCCCCTACTCTCTTCTCCCAGCCTGCCTCTGCCTCCATCATTCAGCCTGCCTCCTGCCTGGGGGAAAGCATGGTAATGAGAACTGGGTTAGGGGGCGATTGCTGTCTTGTTTCTGCCTGGAAGATGCAAGTCGTTATTTTTATCCCAACTACCCCCCTCAGCTCTTGACATTGCTCATCACACCCCCAACCCCATTTTCTTAATTTGTTATGAACTTAAAAAACCTGATCATTTCTCCATACAAAGAATAGAAAAAGATGATTTTATAGGAAATCTCAAATCTCTATAGCATGGAGTTTATCTTTTGTCTTTTAAAAGTACAAGCTCCAAAGGACTAGTGGAAAATGTTATCCAGCTCCAGAGAAAGAACGGATGGAGTCTGACTGCAGAGAGATGCATGCTATTTTTTTTCCTTTTTTTTGGTTTGTGTTTTCTTTCCTAACATGACTAATATGGAAATACGTTTTACATGAATGCACATGTATAAACCGTATCAAATTGCTTGCCTTCTCGATGAGGGGGAGGGGAAGAAGGAAGGGAGAGAATCTAGAACTCAAAATAAAAAAAATGAACATTACAAAATTATCTTTGTGTGTAATTGGTAAAAATTTAAATAAATAAATAAGCAAAAATATTTGAAAAGTCCACATTAAATTAACATGGTGGTGCCAACGTGGCTTTGTCCCCTTCTGAACTTTGTTCAGCTCTCTTTTGTGTATCTTTAAAAGTTTTGAACTTGATGGTTATCAACAAACACATTTCCGTACACAAAGGGTAGAAGAAGAGGGTTTCACATGCAACTGTGAATCCACACCATAGGGACTAGTTTTTAAGCATACATCAAATTTAACAGCATAGTACCAACACTCCTTTTCTCATCTGGCTTCCCCTTTTAAACTTTGCTTTGATCGCCTCAGTGTTTTTCTAAAATGATTCATGACATTCTTTTCTTCTTGTTTTATTTCATGATCGCTACTCTTCCCAAACCCCCCACTTCATCTCTTATCATCTTCTTTATCTCTTATATTTATCAAGAACTCTTGGGGCAGCTGAGGAGCTCAGTGCCTAGAGTTGGGAGGTCCTGAGTTCAAATCTGGCCTCAGCCACTTCCCAGCTGTGTGACCCTGGGCAAGTCACTTGACCCTCATGGCCCACCCTTACCACTCTTCCGCCTAGGAGCCAATACACAGAAGTTAAGGGTTTAAAAAAAAAAAAGGACTCTTCACCTGTTCAAAGCTGTAAAAGATATCTCCTCCGCTTCTCTACTGGCTTATGAGAGGACCTTTTATATCTGGGTCATGTAAATATCTGGAGCCTTTTGCAGTCTACGGTATGTAATACTGACCCAAAACTTAATTCCTGATGGAATGCCTTCTGCTTTTCCCGGTAGCGTTTGTTATCCTCATAGTTAGTGCCTATACATTTAGCACACATTATGTACGTTACAAGGTTGGTTGCATCTAAGTTTTATGTATCTACTTTTTTACTGGTTGACTTTTAAAAAACTAGGACTAACTTGATCGATGACACATGAAGAAACCAGTGGAAATGCGTGTCGGCTATGGGGGGGGGTGGGATGGGGGAGGTGGAGGGAGAGAGAGCAAGAACATGAATCATGTAACCATGGAAAAAATTTTTCTAAAAAAAAAAAATCTTAAAAAAACCCAAACAAACAAAAAACTAGGACCAAGTAATTTTTTTTTTAAACCCTTGTACTTTGGTGTATTGTCTTATAGATGGAAGATTGGTAAGGGTGGGCAATGGGGGTCAAGTGACTTGCCCAGGGTCACACAGCTGGGAAGTGTCTGAGGTCAGATTTGAACTTAGGACCTCCCGTCTCTAGG
>NW_025372674.1:0-1054 GCF_016433145.1 Gracilinanus agilis
TATAATTCCCGTGTTTGTCTTGGTAGATAGATTTCCAAGTACTTTATATTGTCTAAGGTGATTTTAAATGGTGTTTCTCTTTCTATCTCTTGCTGCTCTAATGTGTTGGAAATATATAGAAATGCTGATGATTTATGTTCATTTATTTTGTATCCTGCAACTTTGCTTAAGTTGCTGATTATTTCTATGAGCTTTTTAGTTGATTATCTGGGATTTTTTTAAGTAGACCATCATATCATCTGGAAAGAGTGATAGCTTAGTCTCCTCATTGCCTATGTTAATACCTTCAATTTCTTTTTCTTCTCTAATTGCTACTGCTAGTGTTTCTAGTACTATGTTGAATAATTGAGATGATAGTGGGCATCCTTGTTTCACTCCTGATCTTATTGGGAAGGCTTCTAATTTATCCCCATTGCATATGATGCTTGTTGATGGTTTTAGGTATATACTGTTTATTATTTTTAGGAAAGGTCCTTCTATTCCTATACTTTTCAGTGTTTTCAATAGGAATGGATGCTGTATTTTTTCAAAGGCTTTTTCAGCATCTATTGAGATAATCATGTGATTTTTGTTTGTTAGACTGTTGATATGGTCAATTATGTGGATGGTTTTCCTAATGTTGAACCATCCTTGCATTCCTGTTATAAATCCCACCTGATCCTCTTGATCACTTGCTGGAATCTCTTTGCTAGTATTCTATTTAAGATTTTTGCATCTATGTTCATTAGGGAGACTGGTCTGCAGTTTTCTTTCTCTGTTTTTGATCTACCTGGCTTTGGAATCAGTACCATATTTGTGTCATAAAAGGAATTTGGTAGGACTCCTTCTTTGATTATTATATCAAATAATTTGTGTAGTATTGGGATTAGTTGCTATTTGAATGTCTGATAGAATTCACTTGTGAATCCATCAGGCCCTGGCGATTTTTTCTTAGGCAGTTCTTTGATGGCTTGTTCAATTTCTTTTTCTGATATGGGATTATTTAGGTATTCTATTTCTTCTGCTGTTAATCTAGGCAATTTATATTTTTGTAAATATTCATCCATATCTCCTA
>NW_025372675.1:0-4409 GCF_016433145.1 Gracilinanus agilis
GAAGGAAGGAAGGAAGGAAGGAAGGAAGGAAAAAGCAAACCACTCCAGTATCTCTCCCAGGAAAACCCTCAATGAGGTCGCAAAGAATCAGCCATAATTGAAAACAATTGAACAGCAACAATAACAAACTGTATGATACTAAGAGGCCCTAAAGCTAGTCTCTAAAACATCCTTAGGGAGTATCCCCTTATCCCTTCCCAGGCCTCCTGCCATGCCTTCTGGCAGGACCTGTTATCACTCCTACTCCATTCCCAAGCCAGGTCCAGGGCTGCCATGCCAGGGAGGAACACAGAGAGGCATCCCCTTCCTTTACAGAGCAAAGAGTCCAAAAGTAGGGACATGATAATTTCTTGATTCTCCATCTGGATGGCTGGGTTCAGTTCCAGAAAACATACTTTAAGAAAGACATTGATGAGTCAAAGAATGTCCAGAGGGTGGCAACCAGTGTGATGAAGGGGCCTGAGACTCTTCCATACAGGATTACAGCAGATGCCCCGGTTGGGAAGGGAAAGACTCAGGAGACGGGGAGAGGGAGGGGGCGCACATGACAATGGCTGCAGTGTGCAAAGGGGCCTAGACTCACTCTGCTTGGCCCCAGAGAGCAGAACTAGGCGCAGAAGGGCTCGGGAGGGGGTATTGCAAAGAAGCAGACTTCCACCAATGTGAAGAAATCACGGGAAAAGGAGAGCTGTCCAGAGAGCGGGCTGCTTGGGAAGGTAATAAGTTACTCATCGCTGGGGGGCTCCAAGTGAAAGCTGGCTGACCCTTAAGAGGAGCGCTAGAGAGGATTGGGAACGAGATGGCCCCTGAGTGCCTCCCCTTCCAGCTCCAGAGGCTTGGAGGCTCTGATTCCAGCTGGTCCCAGCTCCCACCTCTGCCTCTCCGGTCACTGGTTCTGCAGGCTGAGGAGGCCTCTGGGAGGCTGGCCCCAGGCCTGGGTCCAAGTGACAGGAGAAGCTCATTAGCTGCGCTGTGTGAGCCTTCATTACCAGTGCGGCTACGGCCCCCACGGGCAGAGAACAGATGGGGAGGTGGGGAGGGGGGAGCCTGGGGCAGGGAGAGGCCAGGCTGGGAAGGATGGAGCCCACCCCTGGACTCCAGGCTCCCCAGCGCCAAGCCAGCCCCAGTCGCCCCACCCCCACCCCCTGCAGCCAGGAATGGCCTGCTCTGGGGACCTGCTGGAGGGGGGAGAATGGAATTTCTCTGTCTCAGACAGGTGCTCGCTCGCTCAGGCGCTCTCTGGGCGGCCAGACAGCAGCTCACTGACGTGGGCCCAGCCGTGACTGGGATGGAAAGTGGCTGACTGAGGGGAGGGGGGGCAGCGCAGGGGGAGAGCTGAGCATGATGCTGGAGGCTGGGAACAGGGAGGGAGGGAGGAAGAACCAGAGAGCGGGCTGCTCAGCCCCTGGGATGGTTTTCGGGAGGGAGCACCTGGCAGCCAGTGCACTAGCCTGATTGAGGAGACCTGGGTTCTAGTCCCACCCTCTCACCATGAGACTTTGGGCAAGTCACATCCCTCAGGTTCAGGTGGGCTGAGGTCTGCTCTGGCTCTCTAGCTGGATTTGAAAATCGGGTAAGGAACCACAACACAGGGTTTAAGTTCTAATTCCAGCCATTAATCCTTGGGTGACCATAGGAAAATCACCTGCCTGCTCTGAGCTGGAGGTTCCTTATCCATAAAATGGGGATAATAATTCTTGTGCAAATCTGCCTCATGGGGTTGTTGTTGTGAGGTATAGGCTTCATTAAATTATCCAGGGGGTGGGGGAGGAGGGAAGTTTGCTTTTTAGTTAATGCTAGAGCTGGGAGGGGTCTTAGAACTGTCAGTGTGTTTGTGAGACCACAGGATATCCCTATATTACAAATGAAGAAACTGAGGTACTGATAAAAAAAAATGGCTCATCCAAATTAGCAGAAGAGCCTTTACAAACTAGCCTCTTCCTCCTCCCTTTCCAGGCTTCTTCCAACCTCACTTCCCCAACATCCCCTCCTCTCTCCTTAGCCTCCTGGTTGTTTCTCACACCAGACTTTCCACCCCCCAATTCTGGGCATGGTCTCTGGCTCTGCCTCGGCATCTCCCTCTCCTGGCCTTTCTGACTTCCTTCAAGTCCCAAATCAAATCCCACATTCTGTATGAAATCTTTTCCAATCTCCCTTCATTCCTGTGCCTTCCCTCTGCCATCATGTCTAACTTATCTTACATGTCTCATTTGCCCAGAGTTCTTTGTACGTTCCTTCAAAATGTGAGCTCCTTGAAGGCAGAAACTATGGTTTTGCTTTACTTTGTATCCTTAGAGCTTAGCCTAGTACCTGGCATATATAGTAGGCACTCCATAAATGTGTCTTGACTCCATCTCTTATCAGGGCAACTCACTGATCCTCCAAAACTTGTCCCTCTCTTAGGGAATCACCATGGACCTAGGGGTCCATAATTTTTATCTTTCTGATAACTATATTGTGAAAGAATTCATTTCCTCTTGAATCCCAGATGTTTTATTTTCAGCATTTAAAAACATGATTCTGAGGAGTCCATCCCAAGGCATCATCAGAATGACTGCCAGAAAGGTTTATAGGTGCAGAACTCCTGCTCTCTGTTCTGGTAACATTTGAACTGGGAGCTCCTGGTTTGCAAGTCCAGTGAGTCCCAGAATGGAAAGAACTATTACCTGCTGCCCATCCCCAGGCCTTCAGTAGAAGAAGGGCATTCAGCCCATTTGGTCCTCAGCAGCCCAGGGAGAAAAGCAGCCATCAATAGGACCTGAGAGTGGGTCTAAGGCCACTAAAAGCCAATTGGTCATGACTATCTCTCCCTGGAAAGGGTTTGAGGTTCCAAGGAGACCTGCTGTCAGCTGGATCAATTACCAAGGGTGGAATGAACAGGCAGATCTCAGTGGAGACCTCCCAGAACTGAGCTGGGAAATTAAGTAAGATAGTCAAAGCATCATAGGACAAAGGGCTCCCCAGTCACACAATTGACAAGGATCCTCCTGGTCTGTCTTTGCTTGCCTGCCTGCCACTCTCCCTAGCTGGCTGGTTTGGTTCCTAACTCTCCCTCCCATGTGTCTCTGCTGCTGTCACTGTCTTTCTCCCTCTCTCTGTCTCTCTCTCCCTCTCCCTCTCCCTCTCTTGTCTCTGCCTGGTCTCTCTCCTCTCTCTCTTCCCTTCCTCTCCCAACTTCCCTCCCTCCCCCATCTCTTTGTATTTCCCTCTATATTTCTCCCCTCTCTCCTCTCCCCATCTCTGTGTCTCTGTCTCTCTCCACTCCCTCTCTCTCTTTTCCATCTCTCTTTTTCTTACTTTTCCTCTCCCTTTCTCCAGCCTCCTTCCCCTCTCTCAATTTTTAAAAACTTAACAAGCCTCCAATAAATTGAGCATTTCCATTTACAAACTAGAAGAGAAAAATAGAGTAGTGCATAAAGGTCTGACTCTCCATTACAGAGAGCTTGCTTTTCTTTTCAAGTATATAATAAATTAAATATGTAACTTGCAGAGTTGTTTTTCTTGTCTATCTTTCTTCTTGACCTTTCTGTTCCCTTTTGTGCATGTTTTTAATGCTTCAATGACCCTCTTCCTTTTACTTCCTTTTTCTTTCATTTTGGTTCCCTTGTCTCTAGTCCTCCTTTCCCCTACATCCACACTAAAAGAAAGACAAAGCCCCTGTATCAAATAATCGTAATTAACTAAAATAAATTCCTATATTGCCTATGTTTGAAAAATATGCATTTCATTTTGCACCCTGAATCCATTAATTCTCTGTCAAGAGATGAGCAGCATTCTTGATCATCAGTCCTCCAGGATTATGGTCGTCCATTGAATTGACTGGGTACTCAGATCTTTCCCAGATGTCTCCTTACATAGTTGTCATATGATTTTTTTCTCCTGGTTCTACTCACTTCCTTCTGCACTGGTTCACACAAGGTCTTCTAGGTTTCTCTGAAATCATTCCTTTTATCTTTTCTTACAGTACAGTAGTATTCCATCACATTCCTATATCATCACTTGTTCAACCATCCTCCAGTGGATGGGGTACCTTTAACAGTTTCCAGTCCTTTGTTACCACAAGAAGAGCTTCTATAAATATTTTTATGCCCATTCTTTGGGGGCAAAAGCTTAGTAGCCAGATAACTCATCAGAGATAGATGAACAGTTTAGTAACGTTAGGGACAGAGTTTCAAATTTCTTTCCAGAAAATGGCTTCCACTGGTCTTTCCCACAAAACATCCTTACCCCCACACTTCTCAGCTTTTTTGTTTCACTCATTCATTATGGAACATGAATGTGTATTTCATCTTCCCTTTCCCCTCCTTTGTTGCTTTGTTGTCTCAACCCCACTTTCTCTCTCTCTCTCTCTCTCTCTCTCTCTCTCTCTCTCTCTCTCTCTCTCTCTCTCTCTCTTCCTCCCTCTCTTT
>NW_025372676.1:0-7077 GCF_016433145.1 Gracilinanus agilis
ATATATATATATTTGCATGTTGTCTCCCTCATCACTTTGCAGATTCCTTGTGGGCAGGGACTATTTTTGCCCTATTTCATATCCCTAGTCCTTAGTCCAATGTCTGGCCCATAGCAAGCACTTAATAAGTGTTTATTGATTGATTTTTAAAATTTATTTTAATAATCATTGTGTCATTATTTCAGGTAATATTTTGACTATTGTTGATAGTTGGTTGATAGGTATAAAATTTTGATTAGATAAGTTCCTTTTCATGGAACATAATGACTAGAAAAGTGATAAGGGGATAATTATGAAAAAATATTAGGTTGAAAGGATTATGTTTTAAAGACTAGATCATATTTGAGTATGTTTTCAGACTGGTAAGGATGGAGAAGAGCAGGCAATTAAAACAACTAAAAGTGATGGGGGTGGATAAGAAAGGGAGTGAGGAGACCTCACTCTCGCTAGTGGAGTCAACAAGCAGCAAGCTCTGGTGGCTCCTGTGCAGAAAGGAAACCTCACTGTCTCTGCTTAATGTGTGAGCTTTTAACCCAGGGACAGATAACAACAGGGTCAAGAAAAAAAAAAGAGCCCTGGAATCAATTGTATGAGATACAGCCTCAGAGGATTTTGGAGGCCCAGGCTGATAAAACGTCACTCTTTCTCAGGCTATAGCTTCAGGAAAAGAGGAGTTAGGAGAGATTGCATACCAGTGAGTACAGTAGCTGAATGGGACTGGCTATGACCACTCCCAGGAAAGTGGAATTCCTGACTGCAGTTCTAAGGAAAAGACAAAATAGTGCACACAAAGCGCTAAAGAACACAGGGAGCAAATCTGATTGCTTGCAGAATTTTGGGACCGAGTTGGAGAATCTCACAGATTGGGGTGTAAGCCTGAGAAACTGGAAATATATCTGGACCTCTATTGTAGAGAATAAGTAAGTAGAGCTCAGGAAAAAACAAAAAACTAAACCCCAAGACACCATCCCCTATGCTCTAAGAACAGAGTCCAACTTGAGCATAAAGCTAACTATTGGACATTAAAATTTAAAAATAAAAAAAGAGTAAGCAAAAGAGAAATTATACAATTGAAGATAGGTACTATGGGAATAGAGAAGACCAGGGTTCACATTCAGAGGACAGTGAAACTAATATATCCACTTCTAAAACATAAAAATAAAATATCAAGTCATCACAAGACAAAAATGAATATTTGGAAGAACTTCAAAAAAACTTCAAAAATCAAATAAAAGATGTTGAGGAAAAAATAGAAAAGGAATAAAAGTAATATAATAAAATGAAGAACATTCTGATAGAATGGTCATTCAATGGAATAAAGGGATACAAAAAACTCGCAAGAAAATAATTCATTAAAAATTAAAATTGGATAAAGGGAAGCTAAGAAATTCTTAATGCAGCATGAAATCAATCAAAGAATGAAAAAAATCAACTAATTTATACAAAGAATGAAAAAATAGAAGAAAATAGGAAGCATTTGATTACAAACACAACTGACCAGGAAAGCAAATCAAGGAAATACAGTATAAGAATTATCAGAGTACCTCATAAATATGACAAAAAAGAGTTTTGACAGTGCAATAAATTGTTAGGGAAATTTTCTCAGGAGTTATAGAACCAGAGATTAAAATAGAAATGGAAAAATCTATCAATCATCATGAGAAAGAGATTGCAAGATGAATAAGCACAAGGGCATCATTTGCTAAGTTTTAAGATGAAAATACTGTAAACAAGAAAAGCATAATTTAAATACTGTGGACATATCAATTAGAATAATGCATGGGAGCAGTTTCAACATTAAAAGAATGAAAAGCATGAAACACAATATTTCTGAGAGCAAAGGAGCTGAGTTTGCAAACAAGAATAACATACTCAGTAAAGCTGAGCATAATTATACAAGGAGGGGAAAAAGACATTTAAGAAACTAAAGAAATTTCAACTGTTCACTTGAAGAAGTTGATAGAATAGAAATCAGTAGAAAATATGATCTGCAAGAATCATATTAAGGTAAACATGAAAGACAAATTATCAGGGATTCAATAAAGAAAATTTTTAACTTGTTATTTAGGAAAATGTTATCTAAACCCCAAAGAATAATATCTTTAGTCATGACTACTCTAGTAGTTTGAAAGTGCATATTTACATTAGAGACTTGAAGTCAAGTTGGATAAAATGGAATGAGCTAAAAAATAATAATAATAAAGGACAGGAAGGGTAAAATGGGAAAAAAAATTTTACAAAAGAGACATGAATGCAAGAATTATCACAGAGAAGGGGAAAAAGAGGTGGGAGGCCAGAAGCACTAGAACCCTATCCTTATTGTATATGGATTAAAGAATGTAAAGCATATTCAAGAAGGATAAAAGTCTTTATTTTTTACTTATAGAGAAATAGAAGGTTAGATAATAAGGGCTAAGAGTATCCTAAAGTGTCTGAGGGCCTAAGAGAAGGGAGTATATAGATTAAAATAAATGAGGGCAAGAGGATAATATAAGTGAAAGATTCTAAGTAGTGAATATATAACAAGAAAAAGGAGGGCAAGGTGAATAGATAAGCAATTAATTCTTATGATAAGATGAAGGAGGAATTTTTAGAGGGGAGTTCATATAAAGAAATAGAAGGGCCAAATGAGCAGATCAGGGAAGAACTTTTGGAAGGATGGTTAGAACTCACAGACAAGGCAGAAAATATAAGATAGGTCTTTTAAAAGTTTAGGTTGTTTTGTAACTAGGAGGGCAAGGGGAGATGTTAAGGAAGGGGTTGTAAGAAGGGAAGGATATTAGAAAAAAAATTAGACTTCTGATGAGGGAAAGGGCAAAAGGAAAAAGAGGGAAGAACAACCAATGAAGGGAAATAGACAGAGGGGAATATACAATAAGTAATTATAACATTCAATGTGAATGGGATGAATTCACCCATAAAACAGAAACAGATAACATAATGGATCAGAAACCAAGACCTGATAATATGTTGTTTAGAATAAACACATTTAAAAATGATACACAGTTGGGAAGATGGCAGATTATTGTGTGAGGCTTTCTTACCTTCTGATCCCCACCACAAACAACCAAAACTAACTCCAAAAAAACATTAAAAGCAGCAAAAAACATATAGGAGGGGGCAGCTGGGTAGCTCAGTGGAGTGAGAGTTGGGCCTAGAGACAGGAGGTCCTAGGTTCAAACCCGGCCTCAGCCACTTCCCAGCTGTGTGACCCTGGGCAAGTCACTTGACCCCCATTGCCCACCCTTACCAATCTTCCACCTATGAGACAATACACCAAAGTACAAGGGTTTAAAAAAAAACATATAGGAGTTCAGTGTGAAGCTGAATAGCAAAAGGAAATTAGGGAGGAAGGTTTCTCACTTTCCTGTGCTCAAACCCACTGCCATGTATAGGAACAGAGCAAACAGAGGGAATCCACAAAATAGCCTCAGGGAGCTGGCTAGCAACCTTATATTTGTTGCTGAACTAGAGGGAACCTCTCTCCCCAAGGATACCACTGGATTCTGATTCTATATGCAGAGGGCCTAGGAAGCAGCTTTGCCTGTTGCAGCCTCTGCTCAGGAGGCTCTGGCTGGATATGGCTAGGTCCTGAAGAAGATACCTCAGAAATTGGAGGGTGCCAGGCCATAAGGGCAGGATCTCAAGCCTCACTGCTAACAAATGAGGGACTCTGGAAGTTCAAGGAATGTGGACTAGAAACTTACTCTGTCTGGGACGTCAGTGGTTGAAGTAGAGTACAGAAGGAGAGTGCACTGATGAGTGTATTTGCTGAGGGATTAGGCCCTATCAGCTGTACTCATTCCCAGATGAATGGAGTCCCTGGTTTTTGCTACATGGGGAGGCAGATTGGCTGCTTGCAGTTTCAGTAGAAGAACTGCCTGCAGGCTCTGGTTGGAATACCTGAGGTCAATCACAAATGGAGGCTTGAGTTGGGTACCAGGAGTACCTCTGTCTCTGACATCTTGAAAACCTGAAAACTGAGATAACCTACATTGACAGAAAAGGAATCACAGGATTCCAGAAAAAAATACACACACACACACACACACACACACACACACACACACATATATTTATGCACACTAATATATTATATCACTATGTTTTGTAACAAGTGAATCTGGGAAATGTATAAAACTACATTTCCCGTGATCCAACATGGTCCAACTGGTTTCCGTTTCCGACGTCTTGACGCAGGGGAGCGCTTAAATCTCGTGGGTTAGGAGGGAGTGGTCTCTTCTTTGGCGAGTAGGCGCTTGGCTAGGAGGCAGTATGGAGGCGGCAGTTTTGAATGCTTACAAGCGCGTGGTCTAATGATTTTATCTATCAACATGGCTTTAATTAAAATACTAATATATATATTTATACTAGCATCTATCATTTTTCATATTTATAATTTGGCGACCACGAAGGGACTGAATCTTTTGTTAATGCTATAAGGGGTTTAGTAATCTCCCCATAGCAAGGGATCCATTGTCTGCAGAAACCTGTTGCTCCTAGGATTGCTCTTAAGTGTTTTTTAGTGGTAGGATTGCTCAATTTTTGAATATTTTCAATGCGCTTAGGGGATATATGTCGTGCACCAGCTGTCAAGATGAACCCCAAATATTCCACTCTGGGGAGACACCACTGCACTTTTTCTTTTGCTATCTTATGTCCTCTTTTATGTAACTCTAAAAGAAGATGTTTACTATCTTCTTGGCATGTTTCAGCATCAGGTGAAGCCAGGAGCAAGTCATCTACATATTTAATCAATTTACTATTTTTAAATATTATATTTTCTGTATCTTGGCTCAAAATCTGTGCAAAAATACACGGGCTCTCGCAGAAACCTTGGGGAAGACGGGCCCATGCCCACTGAGAATTATTCCAGGTAAAGGCAAATATATGTCTGGAATTCTCATGAATGGGAATTGAGAAAAAGGCTGAGCACAGGTCCACGACCGTAAAGTAAGTGGCTGTGCTGGGAATAGAAGAAATAATTGTGTTTGGGTTTGAAACCACTTGGTGTCTCTTTATAACATGATCGTTTATAGCTCTTAGATCCTGAACAAATCTATATTGGGGTTTTCCATCTGGGCCTAATTTCGGCTTCTTGACAGGTAAAATAGGTGTATTATATTCTGACTTGCACGGGATTATTATTCCTTGCTCAATTAGTGAATTTATCACTGGGGTAATTCCCTCAATGGCTTCTTCTGATAAGGGGTACTGAGGAATGGAGGGAGCTGGTCCTCCTTTTGTTCTAATCTGAACAGGTACAGCTGATTTAAGTAGGCCTACATCAGTAGAAGATGTAGCCCATAGAGACTCTGGAATATCATCTGGGATTTTAAAAGTGGGAGGCTCTTTTACTTCCTGCTCTTCTGAAAGAAGTACAGGGAGTAGGTTTAAAGAGTCCTCTGGCAATTCCAGTGACATAGAACCATCTGGATTGCAAATTATTGTGGCTCTAAGTTTACATAATAGATCCCTTCCCAGTAAATTTGTGGGGGATCCAGGCATTAAAAGAAAAGAGTGTTCTATTGATAAAGGTCCAAGGCTTACCATACGAGGAGAAAGTTCTGGGACCTTTTGAGATGTCCCTGATACCCCTACTACGTTTAGAGAGCCAATAGAATTACAGTTTACATCTGGTTTGCTCACCAGTACTGATCTTGAAGCCCCAGTATCTAATAAACAACCGTAACATGAATTACCCACTTTTAGGGTTACATAAGGTTCCTTACTATTTGGGGGGGAATGTACAGGGATAATAGGCATTAGAACATCATGGTCAGGAAAGTCAAAAGTTTCCCTTTCTGATTCCAAAGCCGTCCCTCCCCCCACGCACCTTCATAAAGATGCTTGGGCTCCATGGGCACCCCCCTGAGGGGCATTAGCACCCTGATTAGTTCGGGGGCGAGCTCCACTTGAGATATACTGTTGTGGGGTCATTTGGTATGAGCTATCATCATCCCGAGTTTTATTTTTAGCATTTCTATCATGCCTAAAATTGCTATTCCCGGAATCATCATCTTTATTATTGCTATTCCTGTTTCTGTTGTTATTCCTATAGTTATCTGTTGGCTGGGTATTATTTCTGAGTAGTCTCAAGAAAGTCCTACAAATCCCCATTGTATGGCCCTTCTTTATACAGAAATAACAGAAAGCAGGTTGATTGTTAGATTCTTGGAGAGGGGCTATAATCTCTCCTTTATTTTTTTGGTTTGCTTTTAGCATTTTGATTTCTGCTTTTAAACCATCTATCGAGTCAGTATCATCCTCCTGTTCTTGGCTTCTAAAAACATAAGATGCTGTCTTCCTTAATTCCTCAAGGCCCATTTTATCCCAATTTGGGCAATGAGTCTTAAAATAGTCTTTGACTACTTTGCAGGAATTTTTTACAAATTGTCTACGTACATGTTTTACCTCCCGTTCTACGGTTAAGTCAAGGTCCATATATATCCTTGCAACCTCAATCAGTCTGTCCATAAAATGGGACGGAGTTTCATCGGCACGCTGTTTAATTTTTTCAAATTTGTCCCACATGTATCCTGTGTCAGCACAAGCCTTTATAGCTGTTAATAATGCTTGCCTGCCATCATGTAATTTTTTAATATCTGTTGGAGAGTTGTAATTCCATTTTGGATTTGTATGGGGCCAGTTAGGTGAGTCTTTACTTTTATTACGATTGGCCCGATTAATGATCCTCTCTTTCTCACCATGTGTCAGAATTGCTCCTAAAACATTTTCAACGTCCTGCCAAGTAGGGTCATAAGTATCAAATATATTTTCTAATGTTCTTAAAACTAAAACTGGGTCTTTTTCAAAACTAGGCATATTCTTTTTCAATCCATCTAAATCATCAAGGCTGAAGGGAGTAAAGTGTCTTACAGATACCAGGTCTCCTTCAGTATTAAAAGTAGGTACTTCTCGTAAAGGAAATAGTGTTCCTGCAGCAATAGCTGTATCCCTGAATGTCTGTAGGAGGGGCTGAGGGGTGGGTTGGACAGGTTGAGGAGGTGGGAGCAGGACAGGCTGGGGATGTAGCCGTATGGGTTGGGAAGGGGGTGGGATTTGTTGGGGGGAGGG
>NW_025372677.1:0-5223 GCF_016433145.1 Gracilinanus agilis
TCCCTTCCCTCCCCTCCCCTTCCCTTCCCTCCTCTTCCCTTCCCTCCTCTTCCCTTCCCTTCCCTTCCCTTCCCTCCTCTTCCCTTCCCTTCCCTTCTCTTCCCTTGCTGCTCAATCTCATGGATCCCCAGAACCTGAAAAACAAGTGGTCAGAAGGCCCAGGGAGCTGAGGGGCTGAGCCACAATCATCCTGACAGCTGGCGCCCTGATTTATTACCAGGAAGGGCTAAGGAAAGGAACTGCAGAGATACGCAGGGTCATTAGACAATTCCCTTAGGAGAGTCTAGCAGGAACCTCCTGCCTCCCATCACCTCCCACAGGCTCCCACAGGCTCCCACAGGCAGACAGCGTATGACCCTAATGGCCAGGCTGGGGACACTCTGGCTTGTAGGAGGGGTGGGAGAGGAGCTCTGCTAGCTGGAGTCCAAAGGGAATGGCACTGACCTGAAGTGGTCAGAGTGATTTTCCTTGAGCCAAGTAGGGAACTTTATTTGTATTTATTTTAAATATAACTCTTTCCTCCCACCGCCTCTCCCCTTCTCTTCACCCCCCACAAAAAAAACAAAAACAGAGCTCCTATTCATCTTATGAAGAGGAGAAAAAAGTCATGCACACACACAAAACCGAGTGGTCCATTGTTATAAGGAATTTCCAGCCTAGGTCTACATCTTCTTAGCAACTTATGGTCTTAGAGAATTGCCTAAAGAGTTAAGTGACTTACCCAGGGTCACATAGCAAGCACATGTCCACGTGGGACTTAAATGAAGGGCTTCCTGATACTGACCGCTGCCTCCCAGCCTTTACACCAGGCTAGCTTCGTGATGATAATGAGGACGATGGTCCAGAGCTGTGATTTTATCTGCGAATGGGATTCTCGTTGCAGAAAGTCCTTCCATCAACACGTAGATAACTTAATTTAGCTGTAACTGAAAGCCTTAAAGAATGGTTGGAGTCTTGAGGTTAGATGACTTGCCCAACATCATGCGGCCAGCATGCATTGAGGTCAGCTCTCCCAACTGCCTCTCTTATTCTAAATATACGATATATGTATCATATATCTATATTATTATATGTGTGTAACATATATATGATAATAAACAATAAATGTATAAGGTTGAAGCAAAGCAAACATGGGAGATCTAAAGCTGGGTAGGGGCATGAAGAATCATGGCTGACCTGAGGGAATCTGGGAAGGCTTTCTGGAGGAAGTAGCTTATGAGTAGGGCTTTAAAAAGGAGGTAGGAGTTCAACATTTTCCCTCCTGTTCTCTTTCCTCCATAATAAATACTTTTTTCCCTTCTGTTTCTACCAGTAGAAATCCTCTCCCTTCACCTCTGACCTCTTTCCTGATGCCTCTTTTGATACCCCCTAGCGGATGGTGGTCTCACTCTCTCACGGAACCCCAAAGAGGATTTTGTTGTTCATTCTTTCAGGAGAGGCAGAGTTCAGTAAGTAGATCCCATGCTGGGCTTGGAATCAGGAAGATGAGTTCAAACCCCACCCCAGACATTTCCTAGATAGAGAATATAACCTAGGAAAGTCCTTTCAGCTCCCTGTGCCTCAGTTCCCTTATCTGTAAAATTAGGAGATGGGATCAGATGGCCTGTGAGGTCTTTTCCAACTGGAGAACTCCAATCCCAGGTTCTCTATGGGCTTCCATTTCCCCATCTTTAAAATGAGAGGACTGGACCAAATGGCCTCTAGACCCCTTGATTCTAACTCTCCTAGATCTAGGACCGGCGATCCTGTGACCTCTGAGTTGCCTTCGAGCTCAAGGCTAGGACTCTGGCCACTACCTACACTGCTGCCCTTGGCAGCTGCCAACCTCACGGCCCCACCTCAGAGCCCCCGGGGGCCCCATGAGAGAGGAGCTCCGAGCCTTTGAAATGGCCCTTGTCTCCGAGCTCGCTGCCCTCCTGCTCTCCACCCCCCCCAGTGAGGCCATTTCCAAGGGTGAAACCCCAGCTGTGTGAATCCCTGCCAAGAGGTGGCTGGATGACCGGGGAGTGCCCCAGGCCCAGAGCCCAGAACTGCCCGTTCACTCAAAGAAGCCCTTTTCTCCCCTCCCAAGTTGGATTATGGGAAGGACACAAGAGCCAGATCCAGAGAGCAAGAAAACAGTTCCTGTTTAGGAGAGAGAAGAATATATGTGTCTGTATACATGCATACATACATACAAATATATATAGGCAACTAGGTGGCACAATGGATAGAGCATTGGGCTTGGAATTAGGAAGATTCATCTTCAAGAATTCAAAGCCAGCCTCAGACACTTACTAGTTGTGTGACCCTGGGCAAGTCACTTTACCCTGTTGGCTTCAGTTTCCTCATCTATAAAATGAGCTGGAGAAAGAGATGTCAAACTATCCAATATCTTTGCCAAGAAAACCCCAAATGGGGTCACGGAGAGTCAGATATGACTGAAATGATCCAACAATGTGTGTGTATACATAGATGGATGCACACGTATAATATACATCTATCCACATCGATGTAATACTATATATAGAAGTTCAAGAGCCTCTAAATCCATGCCCTTCTTCCCATTTCAATTCCATGATTATGACTCTTTTTGAAATCCATCTCACATGCCCAGACCCAGCTCACCTCCATTTATTTCATTCCAGGAGGGAATGGCCCTGACCTGATGAAGTGGTCAGAGTGATGTTCCTTGAGCCGAGCAGGGAACTTTATTTGTATTTACTTTAAATATAACTCTTTCCTCCCGACGCCTCTCCCCTTCTCTTCACCCCCCCAAAAAACAAAAAACAAAAACAAAAACAGAGCCCCTATTCATCTTACGAAGAAGGAGGGAAAAAAAATCACGCCCAGAGTCCTTTTTTTTCAGGAAGGACTGTTTTGTCATCCTCCCCAGGGCCTGGGAAGAAAAATAGACTGTTCTCCAAGGAGGGCTTGGAAAATACGGCTGCTTTAAGGAGGCCAGAGAGAGGAGGCTCCATTCTCTCCTTTGGAGGGTGAAGGAACAAATATTATGTTTCAAGGAGGGGAGGAAAAGAGCAACTTTTCAGAAGCCACCTTGGCCAATAAAAAGGGTCAGTCAGCCAGGGCTGAAGTCCAGAGACTGGAGCTAAAGTTTGCCCATCTCTGGACTTTGTTTTCACTCCTTGCCCCTTTTCTAGGACCAACTGTCCCCATGACCTGGACCCTGGGGCAGACCTTTGCCCTCATGGCCCAGACCTTTCTCAGCTTCTCCTTGCCCTTTCTACCACAAGTCCAAATGTGATCAGGCTCAGTTAAAGGACCTGCAAGGTGGAGAGCCCTGAGACAGGTGCTGGGGAAGAAGCAAAGCTAAGGCAAGACTCAATTCCTGCCCTCAAGAAGTTCCCAGTCTAAATATGGGATAAGACCACAACACACTGGAACAAAATGCAATATAGCTTCCAAGGCCTGCCTCCAAACCCACCTTCTGGAGAAGCTATTTGGGATCTTCACTTTCTCTCTGTCTCTGTCTCTCTCTCCTCTCTGTCTCTCCTTTCTCTGCCTCTCTCTCTGTCTCTCTCTGTCTCTCTCCTCTCTGTCTCTCCTTTCTCTGCCTCTCTCTCTGTCTCTCTCCTCTCTGTCTCTCTCTGTCTCTGTCTCTGTCTCTCTTTTTAATCCTTACTTTCTGTCTTAGAATCAACACTAAGCATCTGTTCTAAAGCAGAGGTGCAGTAAGAGCTGGGCAATTGGGGTTAAGTGACTTATCCAGAGTCACATAGCTAAGAAGCTATGATTTGAACCCAGGGCCTCCCAACTCCAGGCCTGGCTCTTTATCCACTAAGCCACCTAACTGCCCCATAAAGAGAGGTTTTGGTTGCTGTTCAGTCACCTCCAGGCCTTTGTGACCCCATTTGGGGTTTTCTTGCCAAAGATCCTAGAGTGATTTGCTGTTTCCTTCTCCAGCACATTTGACAGATGAGGAAACTGAGGCAGACAGGGTGAAGTGACCTGCTCAGAGTCACATAGCCAATAATGTCTGAGGCCAGATTTGAACTCAGGAAGACGAGTCTCCCTAACTGCAGGTATGGTGCTCTATGCACTATGGCGCTACCTAGCTGCTCTGGGGTCCCTCTTAGTGCTAGTGCCTTCCCTCTGTTGAGTATCTTCAGGGCACACACACACATATGTGTGTATGTGTATACAGGATGGACACATTGCATCCTGTGTGTACAAACATCATGTGTAAATATACATATACATCTAATGTCATCAGCTTCTAGATCTATCCCCCTTTTCCCATTCTTACTCCATAATTAGTGTTATTTTTCAAGTCTGTCTTGCAGGGCTAAACTCAGCTCACCTTCATTCGTTTTGTTCTAGACGAGCTCCAGCGATGTATGTATCTACGTATGTGAGTGTGTGTTCTTAGTGGTTTGCATGTGGTCTCTCCCATTAGACCAGGAGCTTCTTGAGGGCAAAGACAACTTTTCCCCCTTTCTTTGTATCCCCAGCCCTTAGCACAGTACCTGGCACCCAGTAGGTGCTTCATAATTGCTTGTTGCTTTGACATGACTTAATAAAGGCATTAAAGATATAAAACATAGAATTGTGTAGAATTTGGGCTTCAGGTCCTCCTCGAGGACAGGGACTCTTTCTCATCTTGGGTTTGTATGCCAACACCCACCACAGTAGTATGGTAGGCACAACAGCTGGCTTCAAGTGGGTGCTAAATAAATGTGTGTTTAATTGAACTAAATGGAATGAACTGAATCAAATTCAATCAAGTGGAAATGAATTGACTTTGTAAAGTTCAGGGGAACCTGAGCTGGCAGGGAAGGCTTAGCTCTCCTTAGTGCTTCATAGATTAGCCCAACAGAACAATGGAACAAGCAATGGTAAGATCTTCATTTTTCCATTAGAATGTAAATTCTCTGAGAACAGGGACTATCTTGCTTTTGTCTTTATAACCCCCATGCCCGGTAGGGTGTTCGGCATGTAGAAAACACTCAACAATTCAAATCTGGCCTCAGACACTTCCTAGCTGTGTGATCCTGGGCAAGTCACTTAACCCTAGCTCTTGCCACTCTTCTGTCTTAGAATTCATACTAAGCCTGAAGGTGGGGGGGGGGGGGAGACAGACAGACAAGAGACAGAGAGACAGAGACAGAAAGAGGGAGGGAGAGATAGAGAGAGACGGAGATAGAAAGATAGGGAGAGAGGAAGGGAGGGAGGGAAAGAGGGAGGGAAAAGAAGAAGAGGAGGAAAAGAGAGGAGGGTAGGGGA
>NW_025372678.1:0-5403 GCF_016433145.1 Gracilinanus agilis
AGAGAGAGAGAGAGAGAGAGAGAGAGAGAGAGAGAGAGAGAGAGAATGATAGTCTGAGAGGCAGAGAGAAAAAAGAAAAAAGAGAGAAGGCAAGCATAGAAGCAGAAGCAGAGAGAAGGAAAGAAAGGGAAAGGGAGAGAGAAAGCTGATAAGCAAAGTCGTGGAGTGATGTGGAAAGGCTAAGAGAGAAAGAGGAGGGGATAAAGTCCCATGAGTCTAGGATATATATATTTTTAAAAAAATCAAAATTGTCCAAAGGGGTGAAAGGGCTATGGAGATGGCTATGGAGAATGTGGCCCTCAAAGTTCTGAAGAAAAGGGCGATGTTGACAGATCTTGCTGTTTCCCATTCAAGCCTGACTGTTCTGATGTGGAGAGAGGAGGCTCACTAGGGGCCACTGGTGCTGTGGCTCTCTGAGAAAAACCTCGTACAAGTGGGAAAGAGAAACAAACAGACGTGGCAGGGAGCCCAACACTGGGCCATCCAAGGAGAAAGATGGAGGGGAGGGAGGGGGATGGGACCAATAACAAACTCCCAGAAAAGCTGAAACAGCTGCATTTCTCTGGTCACAGAGCCCAGCTTTGGGGAGAGGGGTGGGGTTGGATGTTTGTAGCCTTTCACATCCTTCTTTTCAGACCTGGGCTCTGTGGAGGGGTCAACCCCAAGCTGCTGGTCTTTGCCCCATGCAGAGGTGAAGGAAAGGGCAGTTCCTTGTAGTGGAGCTTTTTACTTGTTAGTCTCTAACCAACAAATAACCCTTAGGGAGGGAAACAGCACAGTGGGTAGAGGATAAAAATCTGTGTCTCCTCCCCACTCCATAGAGAGATTTCTGAGATGAAACACTTTGGGAGGAGGAATGAGATAACAAATGAAAAGACTTTAATACTATCATAAACTCCAAGGATAGGAGTATTCAGTACTGGAGAAAGGGCAGGAGGAAGGATTAAATGATTGCTATGACCCCCATAAATTTGATAACACATTCATCTTTGGGAAGCTTCAAGCAGTTTGCCAAATAAATACCATTCCCTCACCCCCCTGGAGCCCTAGAGCAGAGAAGTAACTTGCTTGAGACAACAAAAACAAGTTGGTGGTAGTCTCAGGAAAAAGAATGGCCTTCCTACCCTGACTCAATCAAAGAGCTAGCAATTGAGTAGCCAGAAAGTGCCCAAGATAGCAAAATAAACAGAGGAGGCTGAAGGCAAATCTGTCTTGATACACAGTACATATTTATGTATATAAACTAGGCACATGGAGACTGTTTGGGGGCCAATTATTTCTAGTTGCACAACAGTTGTGGAGGGTTTTTTTAAATTAGTGACTCACAAATCATTTTTAAAAAATAGTATTCAGAACCTCTGGCCAACTGATGTTACAGCCTGTTTGGGAGGGGAATGCCAGACAGTTAGCTCTTGCAGATGGATTCATGCAGACAAAGGGCAGAGATGCTTAGGGAAGAGAGGACTATAAAGGGGCTTGTAAATTTTAGGTGGCTAAGATGCAATCAGTGAAATTTCCTTAATATGACTTTGCTGTGGAAAATAATCTTTCAGACAACCTCTTAACAGTCTCCTTTACAAAAGAGCCTGATAAAATTTGGTCCTGCTCCTGCCATACTCCAGAGTGTCATATACCCTTCCTGGATCACTACTAGTAAATACACCCATAGTTCAGTTATATAAGCACTAAACATCTCTCCTACCCTTGCTTTCTTTCTTTGGCCTTGAAAAAAATGAAATACAGGATCTTGCAGAAATAGTGTAATAGATTCCACATCAGGAACTGTATTTCAAATCATGGGACAGGTGCCTTGTGAACATTCTCCCACATTCCAGGCACTTTTAAATGACCCACATCTGTCATCTAAAGCTGCCTTAGCTTTCTGTGGGAACAGTGGATGTTTAAAAGAAAAGTGGGCTGCTTTATGTAAATACACTCACTGATCTCTGCAGGCATTCATCTTCATCCAAGAGTAGGCCTTCTTTTCAACATGAGGGAAGATGTAATAATAGAGCTCAGGCACCATGTATTGTGTACATTGAGTATCACTGAGAAAATCCCCAAATAGGACAGTTAAAAAAAAAGATGTAACTTATGATAAAACTTTGTCTTTTATTTCCTTCCATCCAAATTGGTCCCTAGATTTAGAAGCTTTATTAACTAACCTCATAACTGTAGTCAATGCATATAAATCACTTTTAGTTTCCCAAAGGCAGTCTTTCACTGGGGCAACAGCTTGCTTAACAATGTACCAACAACACAACATCCATAACTACACTGGAACAAGAGTCAATCAGACCCGACATTCTTACTGACACTCCAGAATAGTTAGAATTTAGAGCAGTAGAGGGGTCCTTCCTTTTCTTAGCCTGAGGTTGCACTGAGCATGGAAGAGAAATAAAACATTTTATTAGGCCTGATTATCATTCTCATATTAAAAAAAAAGTCATTCCTTAGATGGATAGTCTACTATTCTTATTCAGAACAATTGATAAAACATTTCAATTGACAACCACTTCCAACAAATACTTTATTTTATTTTGTTGTTGTTTTGTTTTTTTTTTTACTGATCTAATACTGTCTTTCCCTTCTTCGTCCTCCCAGTCCCAGAAGCTCAGAGCACTTTACAAATATCACTTCATTATTCTTCACAACACTCAGGAAAGCCTAAGAGGGAACAAGGATCATTATTCCCTTCTGGCAAACAGAGGGGGAAAAAAAAACAAGATGAGAGGAAAGGGACTTACTCAAGCCAATAGATCAAAAGGCAAAAGAGGATATAAAAATCTAGGGATTTTCCTGACTACCAAACTGTAAGTCATACAGCAGGTAGTAAAGACATATCATTGACAGACTAGAACTTCCTGATTTGTATAATGTTTTGTAATCAACAAGTCCATAAACAAGAGGCAATGTAAAATTGTCATGGAATAAAACACTGGATTTACAATTAGAAGACCTGGAAAAATCCAGCTTTGTCACCAGTTACAGATATTCCTTCCATATCATAGGGATTAGGGGCATGGCACCCCAAGATCTGGAAAATCCAAGTAAAATTTTTTGGCTCTCTCTCCATGCACAGAAAAGAAGCCTGAATTTTCTCCTTTTTCTTGTATGTGGTGTTTACAATACCTTACTGTAAAATTTAGGTTAAGTATTTGGTGAAAGGCTGTATGTAGGTCAATGTCAAGTAAAAATATTGTATAAAAAAGAAATGTAAAATTATGAAATAAACATAAATTTTTAAAATTTAAGAGAACAATACTGAGCATACTACATTAAAAAAATATTTGAAATTCCCTCCTGATACTCACCATTAGTTTATGGAACCATAATTCTTTTACTACATGTTTCATTTTAAGAAAAAAAACTTATGTAGCTATTCATTTGTTATTAAATAGTAAAATATTACCATTTAGGTAATATTGCCTATAATATCACATATATTTTATGCATTTATGAGTTACTAAATTTTTAAAGATATCTCAATATTTCTAGCCTTTGTGTGTCATCTGCTGGCTTTTCTCACAAACTTTAATTTTTACCACTTTAACTTTAAAAAAGACATGATATATTAAAAGAAAAATATGTTGATATTATACAATACTACACATATACTTTATGCATTGCCTTCTTGTGTTGTGTGTGGCTTCCATAAAATTCCCCTCAAATTCCCACTTAATTTCTCATGCTGACCTACAATATATCGAAATTTTGATGGGAAAAGTTGTGATGGGGAAGGGATATCTTGTAGTTTTGAGGCATGGGAGAATACAAAGAAAAGCAATGGCATGGTCTCTGCTTTCAAGGATTGTACATTCTAACAAGGGGAGACAGCATATAAATAACAAGGTATATGCAAGATATATACACACAGTTATTGGAAAGCAATATGAGAGGGGAGGTCACTAGTAGTGGGATGGCAAAAGGCCTCTTGCAGAGGTGGGATTTGAACTGAGTCATGAAGGAGGTTAGAGAAATTTAAAAGGCACAGGTCAGGAGGGAGAATACTGTAGGCATGGGAGACAATGCAAAGGAATGAAGACAAGAGTGGACTTGTGTTTAGGAAGCAGGAAGTCAGCTAGTTGGCTGGACTGTATCTTGCAAGGAGGAGAGTGAGGTATGGGTATCCCTTCCATATAGAGAGGGTTGGGGGTACCTCCTGGTGATCTGGAAAATTTAAGTAAATTTTTTGGCCCTCCCTTTGTACCAGAGAAGAAGTCTGAATTTTTTCCTTTCCTTTTATGTGGTGTTTACAGTTATATGCATTTGTGAATTACTAATCTTTTTTGAGATATCTACATTTTTAGTCTTTTGGGTATGCTGGCTTTCAATAAAATATATGGATACTATGCAATACTATCCATATATTTTATATATTTCTGAGTTTCTAAACCTTTTCTGTGTTGTTTGCTGGCCTTTGTGTGTCATCTGTGACTTCCGAAAACTCCTCAAAACTCTCATTTAATTTCTTATCTCAACCGGTGACATATCAAAACTGTGATTGGAAAAGTTGGGATCTCAAAAGGGTACCCATAAAAGAAAACTGGAAAGATTGAAAAGGAGGCAAGGTTGTAAGGGGTTTTAAATGCCAACACAAGAGTTTATATATGATCTGGAGGTTAACAGGCAGCTAGGAGAGTTTATTGACTTAGGGGATGTAGGGGGGGAGGTTGTGGCATGGTTAGAGTCATGCTTTAGGGAAATCACCTTGGCAGCTGAGTGGAGGATGGATTAGAGTGAGGAGAAACTTGAAGCAAGGAGATCAATTAGAAGGCTCTTAGAATATTCCATGTGGGAGGTGTGGAGGATTTGTACTATAGAGGTAGCTTTGTAAATAGAAGGAGATGCATATTAGAGATGTGAAAGTGAAAAGAACAAGTCTCTTCTAACTCCAAACCTACAATTCTATGATCCTATCATTTTAAAAATAGAGTTTCTGATGCAAAGATGAAAGAAGAGCCTGAAGGAGACCAGGGAGATGATAAAACAGAAAATCCCAAACCAGAAAATGAATTAGAAGTTGATGATATGGATGCAGAGGAAGAGGAAGAAACGAATAAAAAAATCTCCAAGTAGAAAAGATGAATTGTAACTCTCACCCTGGGAATCCACTATGTCCAGTGGAGAGAAAAAATGTGAATTTAGATTGTTCTGTTTGGGGAGGCTTGAGATTTTTTTGTTTTTTTAAATCCCCCCTCACTGTAAAAATGTCAGGATTTGTGGGTCACAGAAAGAAGCTGTTTTTATTTAATTTTTGTTTGGGGGGCAGGGTTTAGTTGACTTTTTTTAACATCCCCCATGAATGTAAATGTGTACTTTTTAACTATTTAGCATAAAATCTTGCATGTGTGCAAAAATAAGAAAATTCACCCCCAAATAAACGCGCTCTCTCTCTCTCTC
>NW_025372679.1:0-6906 GCF_016433145.1 Gracilinanus agilis
CTCTCTTCCTTCTTTCCTCTTGTATTTGTTCTTTTCCAGATTACATGTAGATTTAAATAATTGTTTTCTAACATTTTCAATCCATGTTCTCTTCTTCCCTCCCTGTTCTCCTCCCAAGATGGCAGGTAATCTGATATAGGTTATTAGTGTGCTATCATGCAATACATAATTTCCATTTCATCATAATTTAAAGGAAGACATGTCACTTATACAAGAAAAAAAAAACTCTTGAAGGGAATATAAGTGAAAAGTGGTATGTTTCAATCTGCATTGAGACTCCATCAGTTCTTCTGTGGTGGTGGATAGCTTTTTTCCATCATGAGTCTTTTGGATTTGTCTTGGGTTTTTGCCTTGCTGATAATAGTTTTCATTCTCAGTTGATTATCATACTTTTTTGCTGTTATTGTATACAGTGTTCTCCTGGTTCTGCCCACTTCATTTTCTGTTACTTCCTATAAGTCTTTGCAGGTATTTTTTAATGATTGCCCTTTTTGTCATTTCCTATGTCATAATAATATTTCATTACAATTATCTACCACAGTTCGTTCAGTCATTCCTCAGTTGATAGGCATCCCTTCAATTTCCAATTTTTGCCACCACAAAAAGAGCTGTAGTAAATATCTTTGTACATGTAGGCCCTTTCCCCTTCTTTTTAATCTCTTTGGGACACAGACCCAGTAATGGTATTACTGAGTCCAAGAGTATGCACAGCGTTAGGAGAGTTTTCTTTCAAAATAATTTGACTTTTATGGTAAGGTTGCCTGAAAGTCACACGTGTACACCATCTAGTGGTGAAATCATGTAACTGAGTGTTATTGCATGAGCAGCAATGAGGGCTCAGATAAATCCACTCACTAGCTGTTAAAGTATACTAAAAGAAAAATGTATATCAAAGTTGGTGGGAAGATCTGAACACAATCAATCGATTTATTCAAAGAAACTAAGAAGAATGAAAACAGTAAAACTAAAGAAGAAGCTGAAGGTGTTGAGAGTGACAGCGATGGAAATTATTAAGGGTGGTAGAGAATGGGTTAGAAGGGGATAGTAAAGCATAAAAGGAGAAAACATTAACCAGCCAAAAGAAGATTGAGAACTCAAAACTTTTATTGCTTACTGATTATATTACGCAGTTAAAAAGCAACCTTTTAAAATTTTTTTGGGGGATGAGAAGGATGGGAACTATTTTAAATTCGATGTTCCTTTATGAAATCATTAATTATTAAATTAAAATGATAGTTGAATTATTTCTGGTAAATACCTCCACTGCAGCTCAATTTTCTCAGATGAAAAATAAGAACAAAGTGGAATATATGAACCAAAAAGTCTAATCTATGCTCTTAAGCCACTAACTTTGTGTGACTGGGTAAGGCACTGTAGTCTATTTGTTTAACTTTATCTCCTTACCTTTATAACAAGGAGGTTGGATAAGATCATCTCTACAGGTCCTTCTTAGTCTGCAGATTTCCACTTTTTCTATCTCTTTGTCTCTCCTTTCTGTCTCTCTTTCCTTTCTGTTTCTCTGCAGCCTCTCTCTCTCCATGATTTTGCTGCTCTCTCTACTTATGTACATGTATATACATTTACATACACACATATTTATAAGCAGAGATATGAAAAAGACATTTTCTTTTGAGGGAGGATTGAAGTAATTAAAGGAAAATCACATTGTAAGAAAAACAATTGGGATTCACCTTTGAAACTTGGGGGCAGGAACTAGAAGAAAGCTCTATAGACCATAAGATTCCTAGGGTGGCAATGGCCGTGGTCCCACATCCTTTTAGATGGCAGGAGACAAAAGGGGTTAAAATGCCCTTTTCCCCTTGAGAATATAGAATTGCTTTAATGAAGTATAAAGAATTCTTCCTTTAAACCTATGCTTTGACAATGTGAACTTTCTTCTAGTTTAACTTAGGGTAACTTAGATGGTGCTCATTTTATGTTTGCCTTAGTCTGAAGTACAAAAAAGCCATGTAAATATATAGGTGCACTCATATATACATTTAGAGGTACAGATGCAAAAAATATTTTTCTCCCCTGTTCATTTATGCTGACAAAGAAATTGGAGGCATTTTTCCAATCAAAGTATTAAATTTTCCTCCTCCCCTCCCTGACAACACGGCTGAAAACTACTTTTGTTTCTTTAATGGCCTTTCTAGTGGTGAATAACATGTTTGGTTCAGTGGTTTTCTCTTTCCACTTCATTTACCTCATGTTCAAACTTCTGTTTTCCCTTGGGTGATTCACTTTGGTAGCTCACAGAGCCTGCTATCCAGGGTAACCTGTGACTAAGACCAGTTCTCAGTTTTTCTCGGGGGGAGGCGGGGTGCCTGTGAGGACGTTAGTGCCTTTGTTTTAGTTTCTGAGGAGAGTCTGAGGCCTGTACAACTAAAATGTCTAGAAATGGGTATATAAGTCAATAGATGAGTTGGGGCAAAGAGGGAAGATTTTTATTTGATCCATGATTGATAGCATTTAGCAACATTAATGAATACAGCAAAGGTTGTGTCCAAGTTTCAATTTAATACAGTTTATAGACCTCTATAAAGTTCCTGCTATGGCCAGCATTGTGTTAGGTGCTGAGGATACAAAGACATAAGTGAAATAGTCTCTGAACTTAAGGAGTGTATATTCTACTCCAGGGAGAAAAATCATAAATAAATAATAACATACAAAGAAATAGGTGGTGGAGGAAGCACTTACAACTAGGGGGAATCAGGAAAAGTTCTGGCAGAATTGCAATTTAACTTTTGGTAAATACATTTAACATGATAGGTATTGAACACACTTGTCAAGAGTATTATTAGCTATCACCGGTTGTTGTGAGACTCTGTAAGTGACTTCCCCCCTCATTTGTTCTCTTTATCCTTCCTCCTCTCCTCTCCCATTCTTTACTCCCCACTTCCTCCCTACACCCCCCACCCAAAGAAAGGCTTGGGATGGGAATGAATCCATATGAGGTTTGTTTTTTTTTTTCCAGAAATTGAATCTTCTCCTTTACAGGCCAGATGGAGATCATATTGCTCAAGCCATCTGGAGATCTGACACCAATTGTCACCCAACAGTAAAGAAATACATGAGGATTCTTTCTTTGAAATTAGTAGGACCTAGTTTGACATTTTTATTTTTCATAAAGAGCTAGATTCTTCTCTGTTCATTGGATAATATGTCCAAAACATGAAGAGGTAGCTTGATTTTACTGCTTATATTTGTTGACCTGATCACATTCTTATTATACATCCCAAACTTCCCTCCTCCCTCCTTTCTCTTTTCTTCAAATGGAAGTTGGGAACCTGATGAAGCACTCAAAAAGAGATTTTAAAAATAACAAAATGCACTACATTAATAAAATGCAAATTGTTCAGTCATTCCTCAATGAATGGATACTTATTTTGTTCCTATTTGGGGTGTTTTTAAAATTTCTATTTAATTTTATCTTAAAAGCCAGAAGGCATGTTAGCAGCTTGGTTATACCTCTGGTATCCAGAGATATCTGCAAATGGATTAAGGAACTGGTGAAATCATCCCAGCTACACAGAAGAGAAAGCTGCCCTGTGTGATGAGATTATTTGGTACCCACAGTTACAGATGGTATTGATATGTCAAAAATCACTTCTCAAAAAGGATTTTTAGACAAAAAAAATAACTTAAAAAACCTATTAATTAGATCTATTGATAAGGGAAGGATTTATGAACAAACAATAGTTAAACAGCATTTTAGATAATAAAATGGACAATTTTGAGGATGCTAAATTTAAAAGTTTTGACGCAAACAAAACCAATGCAAGTAAGATTAGATGAAAAACAAAAAACTTGGAAAAAATGTTTTACAGCAAATATCCCTGATAAAAGTCTTGTTTCTTAAATTCATAGAGAACTGAGTGACATTTATAAAAATATATGTTGTTCTCAATTGATCAGTGGCCAAAGGATATGAATGGTCAATTTTTAGACAAAGAAATCAAAGCTATCTATAGTCATATTAAAATGCTCTAAATCACTCTTGATTTAAAGAGATGCAAATTAAACAATTATGAAGTACCACCTAATGGATAAGCCAAAAAGACAGGAAAGAAAAATGATAAATATTGGAGCAGATGTGGGAAAATTGGAACAATAATGCACTGCTTCTGGAATTAGGATCTGGTCTAGCCATTCTGGAGAGCAATTTGGAACTATGTCCAAAGGGCTCTAAAACTCTGCATACTCTGTGATCCAACAATATCACTACTAGTTCTCTATCCCAAGGAGAGTCCAAAGGGAGGGGGAAGACTTGTTTGTGCACAAATATGGCTCTTTTTGTGGCATTTAAGAATTGGAAATTGATGGGTTGTCCATCAATTGGGGAATGATTGAATAGATATATGATAATAATGGAATAATGTTGTGATATAAAAAATGTTGAGCAGGGTAGTGTAAAAAAACAAACAATCTTAAATGGACTTACATAAACAGATGTAAAGTGAAATGAGTCAAACCAGAAGGGCATTGTACTTAGTAACAGCAGTATTTTTTGATGAACAATTGTGAAAGACCTAGTTAATTCTCAGCAATGTAGCAATACAAGATAATCCCAGAGACTTATAATGAAAAATGCCATCCACTTCCAGAGAGAAAACTGATGGAGCTCAATTGCAGACCAAAATATATCCCCCCTTCTTCCTTCCTTCTCTTCCCTTCCTCCTCATTTCTTCTTTTCTTCCTTCTTCTTCTCCTTCTCCTCTTCCTCCTCCTCCTTTTCCTTCTCTTCCCCCTCCTCCTTTTCTTCTTCTTCCTCCTCCTCCTCCTTCTTTTCTTTCTCCTCCACCTCCTCCTCCTCCTCCTCTTTCTTCTCCTTGTGTTTTGCTGAAAAAAACCTTTGAGAATCCAGAATTCTTTCCATGCCACGATTAAGATTCAAAGTTGGACTTTGGTCAAGTTGGACTTTTTGTCTACATGAGAAAAGAAAATTAAAGGACCAAAGGCTGGTAGGCAGGATTTTTGTACCAGTGGGCCACTGGAAATAATTATGGCATAGAGTGAATACAATAACTGAGAGTAGGAGATTTAGGGCTTGGACCCTCATTCCTCAATGAAGCAATAACCTCTGTGGCCCCAGGGTGATTGTAGTCTTGCTTTTTAGAGCTCTAAAGGGTACGGTGACTCACACTTCCACTTTGAATGCCTTTCCCTCTCCTCTCTGTCAACTCAATCTTTGACCATTCTTCAAGGCCAGCTCAGGTCTCACCTTATCCATGAAGTCTTTCCTGCTTTCCAAAAAACATATTGATTGTGCTCCAACCTGAGTTTACATAACATTTACTATCTGTCCCAAAGTTTAGCATTAATCCTCTATTGCCTTCTACTGTTCTTTGGAGTCTCATGCGTGTTATACTTTCTCCTCTTGGTACATTGTCAACTTCTGGAGATCAAGGATCACTTCTTGTTCATTTTTGTATCTCCCCAAACCCTAGCACAGGGGTAGGCACTAAGGAGGTGCTATGTATATACTGACTGATCAATTAACTGCATCTATTGCAAGGCTTTTAGATGTGGAGTTGAAAAAGGCCTTAGAAATCATCTAGAACTGGCTAATATGACAGAAAATGAAAATTACAAAAAGTAGAAGGAATGTGGAAAAACCAAGACATTGATGTACTGTTAGTAGAGTTGTGATTTGAACTGATCATTCTAGAGAGTAATTTGGAACTATGCCCCAAAGGACTGTGAAAATTGGGCTGTCATTTGACCCAGCAAAACTATTACTGTGTTTGTATCCCAAAAGAGATTTTAAAGAAGGAAAGGGACCTATTTGTACAATAACATTTTAGCAGCTTTTTATAGCTGATATACATACATACATACGTGTGTGTGTGTGTGTGTGTGTGTGTGTGTGTGTATCAGCAAAGAATTGGAAATTGAAGGGATACCCATCAATTGGAGGAAAGACTGAACAAGTTGTGGTCTTTGATTGTGACGGAATACTTTTGTGCTCTTAGAAATGATGGGCAGGATACTTTCAGAAAAACCTGGGAAAACATTTGAACCAATGCAAAGTTAAGTGAGCAGAGCCAGGATATCATTGAATACAGTAATACCAATATTAAATGATGATCAACTGTGAATGACTTAGCTATTCTCAGCAATACAATAATTCAAGACAATTCTGAAAGTCTGTTGATGGAAAATGCTATTCCCCCTCAAGAGAAAGGACTGATGGGGTGTACATACAGACTGAAGCATTCTTTAAAATTTTTTTTCTTATTTTTTATGTGTAACAACTAATATGGAAATATGTTTTGCATGACCACATATATAATTTATATCAAATATCTTGTCTTCTTAAAGAAGAGGGAGGAGAGGGTATAGGAATAATTTGGAATTTAAATTTTTTTTAATTTTAAAAATTGTTTTTTTACATGTAATTGAGAAAATAAATAGCAAAACAAGTAACCTAATTCAATACTTTTATTTCACAGATTTAAGAAACATGCCCAAGGTCACCTAGTAAATAGTAGAGACAGGATTTGAATTCAGATCTCAATTACAAATCTAGTATTCTTTATACTACACTATAGGACTAGGTAATAAGAAAAATACTTTCAGGACTTGCTATAATGTAATATGATGCTCATGGCAGTGATCATCCACAGTGAGGAACATAAGTAACTGATCAACCATGCTCACAAGAACAGCTAGTAAAGAAGGACTCCTTATCATATAAGTGGTTCTTTGTTTTTTTCCACTTGACACTAAATGTTACCTTTATGGAAAATGAATCTAAAAATGTAAGCAGTTTTCTAATTTCTTGGTATTAGAATTGATTGGTTTAAAGGGGAGAAACTACCAGGCGTATGGCTTTCCATCATGACAGGACAGAGGAAAGTCCTAATATAAAGGGTGAAATGGTTAAAATGAAGAATATATATT
>NW_025372680.1:0-7913 GCF_016433145.1 Gracilinanus agilis
TATATATATATATTTACATATAGTATTAATTACTAAGCCAGTTTTAAATTAAAATTATTATATAATTACATTATTTAAGTTAATTATTAATATTATATAATCGAGGTTGGAGACTTAGAGTTGAGATATATAGAATATTCAGAAGAATCTATGAACCTAATCCCTATACTAAGGAGAGGAGTAAAGAGGAAATATTCAGTGGAAGACAATTAGCTAACTGAGAAAATCCTGTTCTTTTCTTATAAAGATATTGACATGTTTTATGGAGAAGAGAGGCTTCAGTGGCCATGTCTGAGAGAAAAAAGATAGGGGAGATTATTTTGCTTGCTTTAAAGCAAATTTATAAAAGACATTTATAAAAGATCTGAGAAGGGTGCAATTTTTATACGTTTTACTTATCTAGAAGAGATAGTCATTAATTTCAACTGAGCCAGAATCTGGACATGGTAAGGATTATAACTGAGCAGCATCTGGCAGATTTCAGTGTGGTAGCATTCAACAAAGCAGCATCTGGTGGAGCAGCAACCAGAAGAGACCAGGACATCAACATCAGCCTGGCAATAGCACCATGGTAACATAACGTCCAGATGCATGTAGCCCAGAATCATTAAAAATGGGAGTTTTTTTTTTTTTTTTGTAATTGAACTGATGAATTGTGTCCCTTATCTCCCATGAATTAATCTCCCATGTATTTAATCTTTGTGTTGATGATTTTAAAAACTACTCTTCCTCTCCTAACCTCTATATTAATTTACAGTCATCTCTAGCTGCTTTTCAGACATCTTGAACTGAATGTCCACTGGACAGTTTAAATTCAACAATCAAAAATGGAACTCATTATCTTTCCCCATTAAAATCTGCTTCTCCATCCTCCAAATCACTCTGATTCAAAACCTAGGTGATATATTCAATGCTCCATGAACTCTCATACCCTCCTACATTCAATGTTACAAAGGTTAATTGATTAACCCTTTTCAGTATCTCTCAAATACACTCTACTTTTTCTCTAATAATACTGCTAAGCTGCTGCAAGCCCTCCTCACCTACTTGGATTATAGCAATAACTTGCTGATGGGTATGTCTTTCTCAGATTGCTTCTCTCTCCAATCTGTTCTCCATTCAACTGCTAAGACAATTTACCCAAAACACAGTCTGACCATGCCATTACCCTACTTAAACAAATAAAAAAATTCCTTTTTGGTTTTCAAAACCCTTTGTGGCTTCCCAACCCCCACCCCCAATACATAACTTTTGAGTCTTTTTTTTAATCTTACTCTCCCATTAGTATTAACAATTCAGTGTCAATGACAGTAAGAACTCAGAGAAATGAACAGAAGATAGAAAACTTTCAAGTGTAACCATGTAATATAGCTCTCAAGCATATTTATACAATATAGAAGAACGTTTAATAAAAGCTCTTTGACTAAATGTGTTAACCTCAAAGTGTTTCCAGATTAGTCTACTCATTGTAGTTTTTAGGGGAAAGTGTGTTTGAGGTTCAAGAAGGAAATATTTTGTTGTCCCTTTTGTTACCATACCATTTCATTACATGCCTTAGCTTTGAACAAATTGTTTACTCTGGTTACTCCTTGATGGAAGCTTATAACCTATTTTTTTAAGGAAATGTGCTATGAACCTTGGGTAGTTGTTCCCAAGGGAAGCCATTTTTTGAGTTGGAAGTGAGATATGTTCTTGCCTTTTAATTTATTCCACAAACTTGAAAATGCAGATAGCTTGCTCTTCTTCACAAATAATAATTCTTCTTCTAATGCATTATTAGGGGACATATACAAATGCATCTATATTCCTATATATTTATACATACATTTATATTATGTACCTTTTATTTATGTGTTGTATTCTCTGTCAGAATATGTGCTCCATGAAGACAAGAACTGTATTTATGTATTTCTTCGTATATACAGTGCTTAGTGCTAACATTAACATGGTGCCTGACACATAGTAGACATTTAATGAATGCTTGTTAACTTGACTTGAACATATAATGATGACTATATCTAAAGAAAACCATTATGGTATAATCAGACAGTGAAAGAAACATACTCCTTTCACTGCACCTTTATGACTTGAACAATATCTTCCATGACTGAGAAACTAATTTAGTCCAAAGCAATTGCATAATAAATTTTTCAGATTGACTCTTTTTCTAGAAAATAATTGTTGCCTTTTCCAATGGAACTCATTCTGATCCCAATCCCAGTTCTGGATTCCTTTTCCCCCAAATGTTATTATCTTTCTTAATATTAGTCTACCAGTTCTCCTAAGGACTACTCCCTTGTCACTGTGGTTGAGTCCTCATTAGCAGTTCACAGACCACAAATATTCTTACTAGTTTTTTAAAGTAGCCTGCTAGCAAACTGAATTGAGTTCTACTTGCTATTTAGTACATTAGATTTCTCTCTGACACCTACTATTTATTTAAATGAAAATTTTCTACTTGTCTAAATACTACTGCCGATTGCTGGGTCCTTCCCAGTTTGATTCTTCTGCCTCATTATGATATTTTGGTCTCAGTCATCCTATTTATATTTTCTTTGCCATGAATTTAGTTCCAGAATAGGTGATAACCTATTAAAAATTAAAGTAAAGCCTTTTAAAAAGCAATCTCTTCTACATTTAATGAAAAAACAATGCTCTGTATTGCAGAGTGATTGGGGACTTAATTTAATATTAAGTTATAAAATAATTTGAACATCTGTGGTCATTTTGTAGATTTCTTCATATTCTTTATAAAGAATTTGCATTTAAATGAATAACCTCCATTTATTTCAGCTTTCAAATTATCAAGGCCTGAAGGACAAGGTTATAAGGAAGAATAGAGTTTCATACCAATCATCCTTGAAGAATGCAGCCTGGGCTTTTTCTGAGTTATTGTGCCATCACAGACTTGATTTTCTTGAAAATAGATGCCGTACTGGGGGCATCAAGAGAGAAAGGGAAGGTTGCTAAATATGGATACAGTATTTTCCCTAAATGCTAAGTATGGTGGAAACACAAATTCATTCAATACAGTTTCCTCTTTCTATGGGATTCCTTACCCGATACATGTCCCTTTAGTAGAACTCATAGAAATGCGTTCTTATACACCTTGGGACTGAAAACAGGACCCTTCTTATTTTAAATTATAGTAAATGCTTTTTGTGGAATGGGCTATATTCCAGAGTAATGATCTCTGCTGAGAAAGAAGTTGTTATTTTATCTCTATCTCAGAACTTCTGTTTTCTTTTTTTTATCATCATAAATTATCATAAATAAATCATCATAAATAGAAATTTATTCCTTAATGCAATGGAAGCATAATGATCCCAGCACCCCACCACCCCCATCCCCTTTGTACCACCTCCGTCTCTGAAGAGGGGAAAGAGATTAGGTTTTTAAGAACTTCTATTTTAAGGGGATGAAAAGTGGGAGAAGGTGATTTGTATGGTATAAAATAGAATAAAAACAATGACTATATCTAGCAGAATATTTAACTGTCTGCTTCTTGCAAGTCTGCTTCTTACTTTTTTCTAAACTTTAAAAAACACTTAAGACTCAAAATTTAAACCAAACTCTGACTATTTATAATTATTATACTTGGATCCAGAGAAAAATGAAGAAAATTTACCTAGTACCTTTTATCTTAGAGGAGAGAGACTACAGACAACATTGCCCTCACTATTAGATAATTGGTGATATATTGTTTGGTTTTGCTGAATTGTTTTTACTTTTTTTCCTATTTTTAATCATTGTTGCAATAGGAAGCCTTAATGGTAGGGGAGAAGGCAAGGTGATCAGAAATTAATATGATTTTTAAAAAGCTCAAAGATTTTTTTTTCAAAAAATCAAACAAATAAGCTCAAATGTAGTCTGTTTCTTTTCTCAGAATATTAATGTCTTGGCCTTGCTAATTTTTTAAGTCAAATACTTTCTACTTCTACAAGTGTATCTTTGGAAAAAAGGAAACAAACTAATCAATTTCTTCATAATCTGTTTTATATTATGTGATATGTATATGTTTCTCTTATGTTAGGTGATTATATTTGTTCTGAAAAGTAAATTTTACATCTTTCTACTTGTGTCCTCTCATTAGTATCTTGTTTATAGCTTTAAAACTTTCTAATCATTATTTTTAAAGTTAATATTTCAACATTTAGATAATAGCTTTACTTACCATGGAGGCAACCAGATGGTTCAATGGATAAAATACTAGGCCCAGAGTCAGGAAAAACCTTAGTTCAAATCTGGCCTCAGACACTTATTTGCTATATCACCCTGGGAAAGGCACTTGACTTCAATTTGTCTTGGTCCACTAAAGAAGGGAATGGAAAACCCCTCCAATATCTTTGACAAGAAAACCCCAGGATAGTACTGTTCTGGCATGCTATGTGCCATGGAGCCAAGAAGAATGGGATACAACTGAATAATGACAACATATTTACTTCCCATATATATAAGAAAGGAAAATAATCTTATATGATATAATAGTTACAACAAAAGTAGATTTAAAATTAAAATTATTGAGTTTAAAATGTTATACAGATGTCGATGAAATTTAATAAGTATTTATCAAAGTACATATTATGTTCCAAGCACTATAATGTTCTGTGGGATAAATAAAATAAAGGTGCTTTTCAATGTTTTATTTAGAATCAAGTTGCAATTCTTCAATGAAATAATTGTCATCCAATTTCAAACTCTACACTGGGTTATTGCATTTATTTTAATATTCTAGAATTTTTTCTAAATAAGTGTCTATCTTTGAAACTGCAGATGTCAAAGCAGCTTTGGATTACAGTGAAAGCATGGGACGTCATGCTCACATCAGAGATATGCAGACTAGACACAAGATAATTATATGTCTATCATATAACTGAACAATTTTCTGGTCTGACATCTGTGCCCTACCAACATAAAAATGAATGATTAGTTTCAGAAAAAATAACATTGCTATTCATGAGATTTGAAAACACCATGATGAAGTTAAATTGTTATTAAAGATCATAGTTGGCCAAGATTATTTTATCTATTATCTCTCTCCTTTACTATGTTATCAGCAATATCAACATCATCATCAGAATTATTTTTAATTTTAGATTGTATTTTAAAAAGTATATTGTAGGTATGTACAAAACATTACATTAAAAAATTTGCAGTTTAATACATTTATAGATTTATTCTTTAATCTTTAAGGGTATCCTTTTTGCCAATGCAGACCAAAATCTCTCCATATCTTTTCATTATAGATCATTATTGTGTATCTAATTTTTTCCTCTATATAATCTAGAATAATAAGACTATAACTGGTAGCATATAAAAACTTTGAACTGAATATAATTAAAATATCTTTGCTTGCCTGGATTAACTGTTTTTTAATGTATGTCTTAAATTATACATAAGCAATAATGAGCTATTACAGAAAATTCCAAAGTCAACATGCTAAAAAAAAGGGGGGGATTTCAAAAATCAAAGACATAAAAAAATACTTTCCAAAAAATGGAAGACAGCTTGTGTAAAAGCACAGAAGAAAAAGAAAAATGTCAAAGTCAGGGTACTAGCTGTAGTGACAGATAACCCTACATGTAGGGAAGTGTGAAGAAGTCCCTATGGAGTGGGGACTATTACTGTGTGGCTCAAAGGGAGGTTGAATAGAAATCTCTATGTTCTTCTTTCCCCTTACCCTTCCAGTGAAAATATTCATTCCCATAAGCAGGAGGTTGGGGCCTCTCTTCTCTCCTCAGAGAATGGAGGTGCAGAGTAGAATTATATCTACTTTCTCCCTATTCATCTAGCAGATATGACTTCCTTGGCTTCCTTAAAGTCTCAACTAAAATCTCTCCTTCTACAAGAAGCCTTCCCCAATCCCTCTTAATTCTAGAACTTATCCTCTGTTGACTATTGCTTATCTATCCTGTATATACCTTGTTTGTAAATAGTTGTAGGCCTGTTGTCTCCCCCATGAAATTTTAAGCTCCTTGAAACTTTATTTTTTCTTTTCCTTGCATTCTTTGTTCTTGGGATAGTGTCTGGTATGTAGGGGGTGCTTAATAAATTTTTGTCCACTATTATCCATGACCCTAGATCCTCTGATTTCCATTGAGGATTCTACTTATCATTTGGACTTATGCTGATCTCTGAGGGATTTAGAGTAGGTTGAAAGCAAATACGAAATTTTATAATTTTATAATGTTGTTAACTGTGATGCTTTTATTTAAGTTAAGACATTCATGAAATAATATTAAATGGACTATGAATCTTCCAGGAAGAAAAATCCCAGGACTTTGCATAACTTTTTCACAGGGGTAGAGTACTCATGATGACTTAAACCTCTCAATTACTATTTGCTTGGATATTTCCTGAGCCTCTGGGGATGGTCTTCTAAAATGTTACAAGCATGGCTTTCTGACTTCTAGTTTGTACTATGAAGTATCTTGTAATAGTAGTCATTAACCAAGTTAGTCTCTATAATGATCATCCTAACTGTAACTTCCAGAAAATGTAAACATAAGCCCACAGTAATATCATTCACCTGTTTTGTTTTTTTTTTAAGTCAAAAATTGCCATTTTTCCATTGGATATCTCAATTGGTTTTTTTTTAACATTTATTAATAATCATTTTTAACATGATTACTTGTTTCATGCTCCTATTTTCCCCTTCACCCCCCGCACTCCCCCCACCCATGGCCGACGCACTTTTCCACTGGTTTTGTCATGTGTCCTTGATCAAGACCAATTTCCCAATTGTTGGTGGTTGCATTGGTGTGGTATTTTCGAGTCCACATCCTCAATCACGTCCACCCCGACCCATGCGTTCAAGCAGTTGCTTTTCTTATATGTTTCCTCTCCTGCAGTCCTTCCTCTGAATGTGGGTAGCATCTTTACCATAAATCCCTCAGAATTGTCCTGGGTCATTGCATTGCTGCTGGTACAGAAGCCCATTACATTCAATTTTACCACAGTATATCAGTCTCTGTGTACAATGTTCTTTTGGCTCTGCTCCTTTCGCTCTGCATCAGATCCCGGAGGTCTCTCCAGTTCGCCTGGAACTCCTCCAGTTTATTATTCCTTTTAGCACAATAGTATTCCATCACCCGCATATACCACAGTTTGTTCAGCCTTTCCCCAATTGAAGGACATTCCCTCCTTTTCCAGTTTTTTGCCACCACAAAAAGCGCAGCTATAAATATTTTTGTACATGTCTGTTTATCTATGATCTCTTTGGGATACAAACCCAACAATGGTATGGCTGGTTCAAAGGGCAGGCATTCTTTTATAGCCCTTTGAGCATGATTCCAAATTGCCAGCCAGAATGGCTGGATCAGTTCACAACTCCACCAGCAATGCATTAATGTCCCAATTTTGCCACATCCCCTCCAACATTCATTACTCTCCCCTTCTTTCATTTTAGCCAATCTGCTAGGTGTGAGGTGATACCTCAAGAGTTGTTTTGATTTGCATTTCTCTAATTATTAGAGATTTGGAACACTTTCTCATGTGCTTATTGATACTTTTGATTTCTTTACCTGAAAATTGCCTATTCATGTCTCTTGCCCATTTATCAATTGGGGAATGGCTTGATTTTTTATACAATTGCTTTAACTCCTTGTATATTTGAGTGATTAGACCCCTGTCGGAGTTTTTCGTTATAAAGATTTTTTCCCAATTTGTTGTTTCCCTCCTGATTTTGACTACATTGTTTTTGTTTGTACAAAAGCTTTTTAGTTTAATATAATCAAAACCATTTAATTTACATTTTGTAATTTTCTCTAACTCTTGCTTGGTTTTAAAGTCTTTCCTTTCCCAGAGATCTGACAAGTATACTATTCTGTGTTCACTTAACTTAGTTATAGTTTCCCTCTTTATATTCAAGTCATTCACCCATTCTGAATTTATCTTGGTGTAGGGTGTGAGGT
>NW_025372681.1:0-6880 GCF_016433145.1 Gracilinanus agilis
CTCTCAGTCCACCTATCTTCCCTTCAGCCCTGACCCCTTGACTGCCCCCTCTGCTTGGGCTATTGACAAGTCTTCCCTCTGCCAGAAGGCTGTTTATGAGCAGTGATAAAACCTCTACCAGAACCCTGATCAAGGTTACTCATAAAAGGCATCTAACCTTGACAGTGCTGGGGAGCTAGAGACTAGAAGGTTAAAAAAAAAAGAGGGAGAGGCTACGATCATCAGAAGGAAGAAGTCAAGGGGAGAAACACATTTAGGTGACATGAATTGGCGGGGATTTTGAAGCATGGATAACCATGTCTTCTTTCATTTGGGATTAAGTGTTTTTTGAGCTCTTTCATTACCAAGAGCTTCTCATTTCCTATTGTCCACGCTCCTAACATTCCTAGAGAAGGCTAGTGATTGCTTTTCATTTTTACTGATGAGAAAATTTAAGAGAGCTTAAGCTGATTTGCCTTTCAACACAGTATAGATGGGAGAAAAGGATGAATTCAGATTTTGTGAAGGCAAAGTAGATGAGATTTTGAAGCTGACTGAATATGGGGAGTGAAGGAGATTGAGACTCCAAGAGCAAGGATGACTCAGAGGAAATGAAGCTGGGTGCCCAGAAGGACAGCGTTGTCCTCAACAGAGATAGAGAAGATCAGAAGAGGGGTATTGGTTTAGGACTGAAAGAGAATGATCTCCATTTTGCATTTTTTCTCCAAGCTGAACTTTGAACTTTTTCTACCATGCTTCAGAAAACTCTTCATCCCAGAAGCTCATTCCAGCCTTAGAATCAATACACTGGAAACACCCTAAGCCCCTCTATGACCACTCTTTTTTTCTTCCTAGAATCTCTATTTTAAAGAGAATGCTGAGGTCAGCCAGGTTTTTATTTCTCTCTAGACTGTTCTAACTCTCCCAGACTTTTTCTACAATACATCCATGCTGGATACCTTCATTTCTGCCTGCCCTCTCAGTATCTGCCTCCATCATCTTCCGTTATCTTCTCCCAAAAGAATGTAAGCTCCAGGAGGGCAAGGACTATATTTCATTGTGCTTGTATTTATATTCCCAACACTTAGCACAAAGACATGTACATGGTAATTAAAAACTTAATAATAAATTCTTGTTGATTTATTGACTGTCCTGCTGAGTTTAAGAAGCCAGTGGGGCTTCTCAAAATGTCCACTAGGCAGTCAGAGATGTGGGACTTAGTATGAAAAATAGAACCCAGGTGTCTTGGCTCCTTTACCAATGGCTCACCTATGTAGACTTCCATTTCTCAAGTGGAGTCTCTAGTGATAGAAAGGCCAGAATGTCAGACTTCAAACTGCACTTGGATAGGTTATCTTCTAGCATCACTGACAAGCATCCATCTAGCCCCATAAGTTCCAATCCATTTGTGGAAGGGAAAAAGGGAGCATTAGGACTGCACTAGAGAATAGGAGCAAGAGAAAAAATTAAATGAAATGATTGGGGCAGGCTTGTAGAAGAAACCCAAAAGAAATGGACCTCATAGACTATCTACCAGGCTTAAGCAGTCTGGGACAGCACAGAGAATCAGCCCCTAGATTCCCTGTAACTTACTGATTTGGGTGGCAGCAGATTGAACTCCAAGAATGGTTCAAACTTTGATTATGGCATTTCCTACCTGTTTAACTATGGGAAGGTCATTTACCATTACAGAAAAGATCTCAGAAGCCATACAAACCCATTTTTCAGCACTTCAGTTTCCCTATATATAAAATGAGGGAATATCTTCCAACTCTCATATTCTATGATCCCAAGTAACTTAAGCTCCTTTGTTTCTTCATTTATTAAATGGAGACATTTCACTCTTTATAGGCCAGTAGTAAAGAGCCAAAGTTGGACTCTGTCTAAGAACAGAGAATCCTCTCCAAAGCACTTACATTAGCAAAGGGAGCTAGGACTAGCCAAGAAATCGAGCATCTGATATTTGTGGTCATTTGCTGCAATCCCAAATTAAATATAGACAAGTTTTGAATGATCCATTGGCTTCATTTTCCAAAGCCAGCTCTTCTTATACTTTCTTCCTCTGTACTCCTGGGGTAATCTAGCCACACTGGCCTACTTGTAGTTCCTTTACTGCACCTTCACACTGGTTATCCCCCATGCCTTCTCACCTTCCCCTTTGAGTTCTCCTGGTTTCTTTCTAGATTCAAATCCAGCCCTCTTTCCTGCTTCACTCATTGAGTGATGAACCAACAATGTTCATTAACCCAAAGGAGGCCCTTCCTGTCCTCACTCCCCAATCAATGCCTTACCTTTCATCTTTTCTCTGTGTATTTCATATGTATGCCAAGTTATACAGGGTACCCCAAGTCTTAGTGTAATTTTAAGTTAGGAAAACTTTGGGGCCACCCCGTACACATACTACCTCCCAAAATAGAATGTATAATTCTTGAGAGGACTATTTTGAGTTCATTTTTGTTTTTCTTTGTATTTTTGGTGTTTATCACAGTGCGTGGCACATACTAAGGGCTTAACAAATGCTTGCTGATTGACAATACAGAAGCTGGAAGATGCATGCATACACATGGTAAAATGGTTCAATAATTTTAACAAAACAGAATAATGAAAAGTGCAAAGTGTTGTGTGAAATTCAAGGAAGGAATAATCGCTAGAGGAAATCTGGAGAATGTAGCATTTGGGTTAGGTCTCAATTTCTGTTGCCAGAGATGGCTGGGGAAAGGTCATTTTTGGCAAAGGAAATAAATGAGATGTTATGGATCAGAGGTTTAGTTGGTACAAGTGACCATAGAGGCCAGTTTAGTTCAATCTTCTCATTTTACAGATGAGACAACTGAGGCTTGTAAAGATTGAATGACTCATCCAGGGTTGCTAAGTGTGTTAAGCAGGATTTGGACTCAGGTTTTCTGACTCTGGGGCCAGAGCTGGCACTTTTTCCACCTTCCACACTCCTGAAGTACACAGAGACAGGAAAATTCTACATGCATTGGAGTATCCTATGGATAAAACATCATGTAGATCTGGAGCTGGATTGCTCCTTTGAAACCACCTAGTCCAAGCCTCTGGTTTTTACGGTGAGGAAACTGGCCTCAGAAATGCAATGACTTTCTGAAGATCATACATACTTATGCAGTAGAGTGAGGATTTGATCCCCAGCTCATCTGCCTTTGGATCCAGCTCTCTTTCCCACTCCACTCACTGAATGACAAACTAACAATGCTCACAAACCCAAAAAGGGTAGTTAAGATACAATGAGATAAGAGAGGTTAGAGGTAGGGAATTGGAATGGTGTTAGGGGCTTAAAAAATCTATTCAAAAGTCCAAAGGACTTCCTACCTCTGAGGATGGTCTAGCCAATGTCAGTTATTGTGATTCATTTAAATGATGGTTAACTTTTCATTTATGAAGCCAAATATTGACCCTGAAACAACAGGTATCAGGGCATTTCTTGCCATGTTTTCAGAACTCAAAGACACAGACATACAAATGTAGACGGGAAGAAGACACGACTGCCCCGCTGGCAAAAGAGAATTCCTCCTAGTCTCTCACTGTCTGCACAGACTTAATGAATAAAAAGAATGCATTTCCCAAACTCTTAGTATTTTTTTTTCCACATCAGGCTGACTAAGGAAAAAAAGGCCAATAGTCCTCTACAGGGGAAATTACAGGTCAAGGGGCTTCTAGTTTACAGGACATCTTTCAGTATCTAACCCACTGCTTCCAGGCAGGATTACTCCAAAACAAATGAGGGAGACTCACTTGGTAGGGCTTTCTTAAAGATCTCCTGGGAATGAGATTCCATAGCAGTGACTAGACAGAACAGAAATGCAAAGGAATAAAGGCTCATCATACTAGTCACAGAAATCAGCATCTTGTAAAATAAATTGCAAAAGATGGCATAGCCAAATGGAAAATAGATGGGAATGCTTGGTTTGGGTTTTTTTTAAAATTTCCTCTTGGCCTAATTTCTCCTTGGTTAGTCCAAACCAAACATCATTTTAGACATAAACAATGACAAATGTGTCTCCTCTGTGGCTCCTTTGCGACTTTCTGGATGATCATGATTACTGTGCTGCTAAGCCCCACTCTTGTTTCGGACAGTGGCTTCACCAATGTTCCACATAGGCTTATTGAAACGGAATGGGCTGATTTATATGGTGGCGGGAAGTGAGAAGGGAATGGGGAGCTTCGCTGTGATCTACTGGAGTTGGGTTTGTTTCATTAGAGTTTGCCTGGTGTTACACATTGAGCACAGAAGTCCCAGACTGCAGATGGAACCTAATGAGAGCAACACTCCTACCTCTCTTGATGATCTCGATGATGATTCAATGCCATCCAAGCAAGCTAGCATTGTCCTTAAAAACAAAACTGCTCAGGACAAACCTGAGCAGTTCCTTCCATAAACAGATCCTTGTATGTGAGAATCTTGAGGGCATTCCCTATCCTGGTTGCGCTCATCCAGCTGTTCTTCGTAGGTGTCATCCAGAACTGAAGAGGCCTCCAGCCATGGGTGGGCTGGGACAGAATACAACAGAACCATCCCATCCTGGGTTCTAGACATCGTGCCTTTCAATGAAACCATGTATCAGGTTAGGGGGCTTTGTCTAGTGTGTCGCACCGCATGACACAGATTGATATGGAAGCCCCCAAACTCTCGACATCTTTAATGGGAAAAGTATCCAAGATGAACTGGTTGCTAACGTAGCAATCATGGGAAATGTGGACAAAAATGAATGCCAGTAGGTCAGTTGGCAAACTGTTATTAAGCACCTACTATACACAAGGTATACACAAGCCTTGGGGTACAAAGAAAAGGAAACATCCCTCCTCTTGAGGTTGTTGTTTACTGAGGGAAATGAGATGTATACAACTAAGTTTAGTTTTATATATAGGATAAATAGAGGAGAATTAACAGAGGGAAGGCACTAAAATTAAGGGGGACTGCAAAGGGTTTCCTTTAGAAGGTAGAAATTTAGCTAGGACTTTGTGAGAGAAGTGGAAAGGCGGCTTAGTGGGTAGAGCCCTGTTTCTGGGTTCAGAAGGACCTTTTTTCAAATCTTGCCTCAGACACTTTGGTTAAGTCATGTAACCCATCCACTCCAGTTTGCTCATCTGTGAAATGGGACGAACATAGCACCTGTAAACATGTATAATAATAGTGTACAAAATGTAAATTTTATACATACCTGTAACATAGGTTGGAAAAGTAGAGTAGAATTGTAAATAATAGTCCCTAACCATGTAGATACTGTAGCATACTAACAATTTAGCAGATAATTTGGACATTAGACATAGGGAAAGTGCAGAAAGGACTAGGGAAGTTCAAAAATTTTTAGTGAGCTAGTGCAGGGAAAGCATTAGAATAAAATATATGTGTTGTTGGATAGATAACTAAGAATACTAACATACTAAAATAAATTCTCAAAATAAAAATTAACATTGCATTTAAAACATAGGTAGTTTAAGCATAATTTGATAACAGCCAAGAATAATAAGATAGTTGTATTGCATTACTTAATAGACTTATACATTAAAAGTAGAAACAAGTTAAAATTCTGTTAAAATCATGGATGGGTTAAATAATAACTTAGAAGAGTTTAAGGATAAGAAAATTGTTACACTGTAAACTTAGACATTGTGTTCAATGGAAAACTTTTCGTGTTACGAAATTGTTTTACATCCTGTAAATATTGTTATATAAATTGCAACCCTCATCCCCCCTACCAACCTCTCCAAAACCCGCCTTAGAATAGGAATAGATAATTAGTATAGTGATGAGACAGGATAAGGATTTATTATTTTGGAGGGAGGGGGAACATAAGAAAGGAATAGGAAATAGTGATGTATGAATTAAATGGGACTTTTGGGAAAAGTCCCATACAAAACTGAGATACTGTAAGGATGGGATTTGTGCAAGGGGGATGGAACAAAAGGAGCCGGAGAAGGAATTGAGAACAGTTGCTGACAGTTGGGGACAGTTGAGACCAGAGAGAATTCTGTGTATTTCGCCAGGAGAGGAGGGGAGGAGAGGGCTTCCAGCGGAGGACTGGGAGGAGAGAGGAGGACGACATCCCAGCTCAGATCTGAGGGCTTCCTGAGGATCTTCTAGTGGAAATTGAAACTAATTCCCTGATCAAAGCCATTCCGTCATATCTCACCCATCAAGACTTCAACCATCGAGACAACTAAGTTTGGACTCCATTTTGGGAGTGATCTCTTAGTCTCCTTCACCCATTACCCAACCTTGCTGACAGTCCCTTTTTCAGTCAAACCTTACAATTATAGAAAAGGATAGAAATAAAGAAACAGAAGAAGGAGCGAGGGGAGAAGCTTGAGTGAGGGAACCACTAGGGTTCCCACTCAAGTGATAGACTCCATAGAAATAGCGAAGAGGGCACCCCAAAATCCCTCTGCCCTTCACCCCTTTCCCCAATCCCTGAATTGCGAATAATAAAAGCCATTCATCAGTCAGATAGCATTCCAGAGTGCCTGAGAGACGATGAGGAAGAGGGGAACCACAGCTTGGTCTGGCTGCCTCCATCTTGGAGCCGGACCACCCTCTGTGAATTTGACTGATCAGGGGGAGGCTTGTGTGAACTCTGTCCTTATTCGGGATCGGTTTGGGGTATCACATACATCATCTTATAGGGAACCCTCGCCCCCAACTCCTGTGGGGCGGCATGACCATCCAGGTCACCCAGTTTCAGGGTAATAACCCCTTGAAGTCTCCCAGTGTATATTTGGCACCAGGGGAGAACTGGAAGAGAGACTCACCATACTGATTTTCTCTATCTCCCCTCTAGCAAACATTGGTTACTGGATCTCACACCTCAACTCTAGGATTGTTATGAGATAGATGTATATAAATAAATAAATATATATAGATATAGATATAGATATATAT
>NW_025372682.1:0-6435 GCF_016433145.1 Gracilinanus agilis
TAATTATATAATGTATATGACATATGTATAATGCATATAAAATCTATATAATATAAAATGTAATAAAAATAAAAATCTATAAAATATACAAATTAAAATAGAAATTCTTTTGCTTGGCATTCAATGCTTCTCATAATCACACCCCAATCAACATTTCTGGCCTTATCTCACATTTACCCTATATAAATCCTGGCACCAGCAGTCAGATTAATTTACTTACTCACTTTACCCTGAATGTGTCTTTCATTCATTCATTCACCCATTTGTTATTCAATAAACAATAAACATTTATTAAGCACTTGCTAAATATCAATTCTGTGCCAAAGTGAAAACCACTTCTGCCTGCAAGGAGTTCACATTTTAAGGGGAAGACACAGGATACATAAATAGGCATATGTAAGATATTTCAGATTGGATAAAAAGTAGCCTTCGAGGGAGGCAGCTCAGGGATGCCAAAGTGTATGAAGCACTGGGTTTGGAGTCAGAGAGACTCATCTTCTAGAGTTCAAATCTGGCTTCAGATACTTATTAACTGTGTGACCCTGGGCAAGTCACTTAACCTTGTTTTCCAAAGTTTTCTCATCTGTAAAATGAACTGGAGTAAAAAATGGTAAACCACCCTAGTATCTTTGCCAAAAAAGCCCCAAATGGTGCCATGAAGAGTTAGACATGACTGAAAATGACTCCATGACAAAAACAAACCTTCAAGGAGAAGGCACCATCATTAGGAGAGATTGGGAAAGACCCGAAGTGTGTGATGCATAGGGTTAAAAGCTGGGCAGCTACAGAAACAAAATGAATGACAGTTCCTACCCTCAGTTATTTGAAATTTTAAAATTTTAATTTAAAATTTAATTAAATTTTTTTCTTCAAAGTCAAGTGTAATATCTTTGTTCCCACTGTTTACATACATCTCCTACTTTTGGCCTCACCCCAAGCTATCCCAAATCTCTGCAGATATGTGTGTCCTATCAGCTTTCAAAAACTTACTTCAAGTCCTACCTCCTTCATGAAAACTTCTCTGGCTACTTGAAGCCCCATAGTCATGTGTAATGGATAAAATACTGAACTTGGAGTCAAGAAAATTTGAGTTCAAGTCCAGCCTCAGAGACTTACTATGTGACCCTGGGAAACTTTGTTTGCTCATTTTCTTCAACTATAAAATAGGAATAATAATAGCACCTACCTTCCTAGGTTGTTATGAGGATTAAATGAGATAATATTTGTAAAAAAAAAGTAGAAAGCATTGAATGCCAAGCAAAGGAATTTCTATTTTAATTTATAGACAGCATCCTGAATAAGAAAGTGATATAATAAATAATATTTAAAAATATAAATAAAATGTTGAATAATTGAGGTTAGGGTTTAGCACAGTGCCTGGAACATAGTAGGTATTTAATAAATACTTGTTTCCTTCTTGCCTATTCATCTTCTAAGGATTTTCCATAGCCACATTTATTTTGCATTTCTTTAACAATAAAAGAGACCGTAGCTGATGGGCTACATGGGGCTGTGAGAATTTAGAAGGTAAGGACATTTAGGTTCAAGACCTGTCTCAGACACACATGTGATTTAGGCATTAAACTAACTAATTCTCACTTTTGCTTTTGACCTTTCTTACTGTGTGATCATGACCAAATCATTTGCTCTGTGAGCATTATTTTCTGAAAAAATTTAAAAATATTTCTCAATTGAAAACATTTTCAATTATTTTCAATTAATCAATTATTTGTTCAATTATTTCAATTCAGGATTTTCTATTTAACTGTGAAATGAAGAGTTTGGGATTGATTCCATCTAAAAGTCACTTCCAATTCCTAAAATTATGACCTGATGATTTTTTAGTCATTCAAATTGACTTTGAAGATATGATCAAGGAATAGAGATAGATGAAAAGGAATGGAAAAGCGTTTATTAAAGGCTTTACTATGTGCCAAGCACTATGCTAACCTCTGGGGATACAGATAGAAAATCCAGACATCCCCTCAAGGAGCTCTAATTCGAATCCAACACATCCAAAGGAGTTAACGAGCTAGGATTATGTATTTAGAGATGGAAAGGACATTAGGGGTCATCTGGTCCAAACTTCTCATTTTATAAATGAGGAAATTGAGACCCAAAGGGAAAATGACTTGTTTAAGGTCACAGAGGGAGCCGGGAACAGAGCTAGGATTTAAACTGGGGTCTCCTGAATGGGAACCCAGCATTGATTCCATGGAACCATGACCTCTAGAAGCCCCCCCCCCCCATTTTCATGAATCATCTCTTTGGGGCTCCTCAAGGATCCATAAAATATGACTTCAGCTGGCTCAAACTCAGGAGAATTAGAATTAAGAACATTAGATGGGGCTGGAGAGGCCAGAAAACATCTAGTTCTTGTGTCAAGATGGCACTCTCCATATGGGAGGCTGTTGAAAGGAAAAGACAATGAGGCTGGTCAAAAAAAACCAACCCCAAACTGTCAAATGGAGCAGCTTTCTGAGGGACTCTGATTCTTTCCCAGACATCCTGTATGCTATTTTTAGCTGTGGGATGTGCAAAACATATTTCAGAGAAACAGAGTGGAAAATCTGACACGCACAGTCCCGCTCTGTGGGCAGACACAATTTCTCCATCAGGTCTGCTCTCCCGTGTCTTATTTGTATCCCTCGAGTGCCTCTCCATTCAGGATGGGCAGACTGGCTTGGAAACTCTGCCAGAGTCTACTGAATAAGGTCGGTGGCCTACTGTGCAAGGGAGCAGGGTTATAACAAACAGACTTGATGAGGTCATCCCTCCCTCGATGTTTCAGAAAGCTGAGACTTAATGGTGGCTGCCTGTGTGTGTTTATAAACTGTAAAGCACTCTACAAATGTAAGGGGGTCATTATTATTTAAGGCTCACAGATACCTTATTTTATCTGGTGGAGATAGGCAGAGAAAATAGGGTTTTCCCCCTTTTCCAGATTGGGAAACTGAGGCATCATACAAATGAAATGACTTATTCGAAGGGTCACCGCTAGTGGCAAAATGGAGACCTCCATTTCCTGAGCTTTCAGTCTGATGCTATGCTTTATTTTTATTTTTTAAGATCAGTGGTTTCTAATCATATGAAAATGTGAGAATCTCTTTAAATGCCCCGAAATGCCATGAGCCTTACATGATTATTAATTAACCAACAAACATTTATAAATCCTTTACTATCTCCTTGGTACTGATGCTAGATTCTGGAGATAGATTTCAAAAAGAGAGGCAGTGTCTACCCTCAGGGAATTTGTATTCTACTGCAGGTGAGACTCTATAACATGTTCACAGAAAAGTCGATTCTGATTCTGAACAAAAAAACGCAGTGATTTTGGTGGGACAAGGCTCTAACATCTGGGGCAAACAGGGAGCATCCTGAAAGACAGACACTTTCTTGATAAAGCCTTCCTGATCTCTCCCCACTTTAGAAATGACTTTCTCCCATCACTTAACATGAGCTTTGTCCCCCACTTATCAAAGTATGTTATGTTACTATTATCTGTGTTTGTGTCTTATTCCCCTCCTTGGCTATAATCTCCATCAAGGACCTTGTTTTATGCAAACAGCACTTATTAGGTGATTAGGTGCTTAATTTATTGAATTAAATTTACTCACTACCCCCCCTTAACCAAACTGCAATTGATGTGTAAAATCTGTTCTTTCTTCTCACCACTAAATCAAAACTATTTTCTTGAAAGACACTAAAAGGTCTTTTTTTTTTAACCCTCACATTCTATCTTGGAATTGATGCTAAGCAGCAAGGCAGAAGAGCAGCAAGTGCTAGGTAGTTGGGGTAAATGATTTGCCCAAGGTCATACAGCTAGGAAATGTCTGAGATCAAATTTGAACCCTGGACCTCATCTCCAGGTCTAGGTCTGTATCCACTGAGCATCCTAGCTAAGACACGTTCATTATCACTCTTCATCTTCCTTGACGTCTGTGTATTGACTCTATTAATTACCCTGAGTTGACTCTCTCATCCCTTTCAGTTTCTGACTCTATAGTCTATTGGTTTCACTTATACCTACCTCTCTAAACACTTCTTCCAAGTGTCCTTTTCTGGCTCAGTAAACTACACCATCAATTCAACAAAGCATTTACTTGCAGAATCTCTGACTTCCTTTATGACTCAATTCAGACACGATCTTTTGCAGGAGGCATTTAGCCTTCCCCTTTTGGGTTACCTTCCATTTTTTAAAAATATAACTTGCTTATCCCAATTTATATGTATTCAAATGTCCTCAAGGTAAGGGACTCTTTTTCATTTTCCTTTGTATTTCTTGAATTTTAGCACAGTGCCTGGCACCCAGTAGGTGCTTAAATACTTGTTAAGAATTTTCATTCTCATCAAATCTATGCCTAAGATTCAATCCTTCACCCCTTTCTCTTTCCTTTCCATGCTACTTCTCCCAACATGGTCCCCACCATCACCGATCTCCTGATGGTACCCAAGCTTGCGTCTTCATCCTCATCTTTTTTCTTGAGCTTTCTTCCTACACATCCAGTTGCATTCTAGATGCTTTGACCTGCATATCCCATTTGTAATATGAATTTAGCATCTTTAAGATTGAACTCACCATCTTTCTCCTGATCCCTATTAACTTTCTTTCCAACTTTCCCATTTCTGGTATTGACATTATCATTGTCCTATTCAGACAAATAGACTTTCCCCCTTATTCTGACTCTTCCTCCATCTTTCATGTCTTCTCACTTGCTAAATCAATTTCATAATGCTTCTAGCATCCATCCCTTTCTTTTTCTCGAATCCCACTTCTCTGGTCCGTGACTGAGTTAGCTCCCTCTTGGGTTACACAACTTCTTAGGCATCTAGACTACAGTCTCTCCCCGACCAATCCATTCTGTGTGCTATCTATCCCCTTGTCCTTGAAGTGTCTCCTCGATGCCTACTGTATTAGGTTTAAACTTCTGTGCCTGGCTTTCAAAGCCTCCCACAATGTGGTTCCACACTGCTACTTCAACCTTATCTCCTATTACTCTTCTTCCAAATCTCCTACTCCAGTCAAGCAAGTCTAATCACTGTTTCCCAAGCACATCATTTTTATTCCTGCCTCTGTGAATTTGCTCAGGTTATTTCCACATGAGTTTGAGGTGACAGCAGATGAGCCACATGGAATTTTACAGTGGTGATAGCTGGCTGGAGACTGAGAGGGAAGGTAGGTCTGGAGATACAGATATAAGGGTCAAAAAAATTTTTTTAAAGCCCTTACCTTCTGTCTTAGAATCAATACTGTGTATTGGATCCAAGGCAAAAGAGCAGTAAAGGCTAGGCAATGGGGGTTAAGTGACTTGCCCAGGGTCATACAGCTAGGAAGTGTCTGAGTCCAGATTTGAACCCAGGATTTCCCATTTTTTTGTCCTGGCTTTTAATCCATTGAGCCTTCTAGAGCAGTGGTTCCCAAACTTTTTTGGCCTACCACCCCCTTTCCAGAAAAAATATTGCTTAGCCCCCTGGAAATTAATTAAAAAAATTTAATAGCAATTAATAGGAAAGATAAATGCACCTGTGGCCATCACTGCCCTCCTGGATCGCTGCAGCACCCACCAGGGGGAGGTGGCACCCACTTAGGGAATCACTATTCTAGAGGGTCCTATTACAAATTCTTAAAAGAAGGGGATGTGTTGATAGAAAGAGGAGTCACTCTGGAGTTGAAAATCTGGGTTCTAGTTATCCCTCTGACATTTATACAGTATCTTTGGTATTTGGTGCTGAGCTCAACTCAGGTCAGTATCCTGATAATCCATGTTCAATTTGGAAACAAAATGAGGTATTTATAGGCCACTCGACAGGTAACAAAGAGAGACTTCCTTACCCAGAGCAGAAGAATGATCCTCTACAACAGTGATTCCCAAAGTGGGCTCTACCGCCCCCTGGTGGGTGCTGCAGCAATCCAGGGAGGCAATGATGGCCACAGGTGCATTTATCTTTCCTATGAATTGCTATTAAAATTTTAAAAATTAATTTCCAGGGGGCTAGGTAATATTTTTTCTGGAAAGGGGGTGGTAGGCCAAAAAAGTTTGGGAACCATTGCTCTAAAAGGAAAGGAATTGAAGACTCTCTGAACTGGTTTAGCCTGAGTAAAGTTTTCTTCCCCAAATTCACAATATTCCACCATCCAGACACCAAACAGACAATCAACAAAAAAATTAACCAAGACCTGATTTGTAGCATTTATCATTTTTCAAGTTTTAAATGTTCACGTGGAGAATTTTACAATCAGCTCTCCTGAGTCAGGGTTGAGCTGGCTCCAGCATAATACCGATTTTATTCCACTTCATATTTACCTTTTACTACTTTGAACTCTTTCAACACTTAACTGTCTGTAACACAGATACTGAATTATTAGCACTGAATTATCTTGTGTTTTTGTGTGTGTGTGTGTGTGTGTGTGTGTGTGTGTGTGTGTGTGTGTGT
>NW_025372683.1:0-3033 GCF_016433145.1 Gracilinanus agilis
AGAGAGAGAGAGAGAGAGAGAGAGAGAGGATCATTTGGAGATGATTCAGAGAGTATCCAGTAGTATTAAGAGGGACCTAGAAAGATTTCTGGTAAGTGTAAGATTTAAGCTAAGATATTAAGGAAGCCAGAGAAAGGAGGGAGAGATAAATGAAGAAGAGCATTCAAGAGAAGGGGTCCAGCTAATGAAAATACCGTGAATTGGGAAATGAAGGTAGAGCAAGAAGGCCAATGTCACTGAATCACTGAATATATTGGTGGAAATAGATTATGTACTATACATACATTCTTACAAAAAGACTGAAAAAAGGAAGGGACCAGATTCTTGTGGACATTAAAAGCCAACCAGAGGGTTTTATATTTGATCTGGGAGCCACTGGAGTTTATTAAATGGGAGTGACATGGTCTTTGGGAAAATAGCTTTGGTACTCAAATACAGGGTGAACTGGAGTGGAAAGAGGCTTAAGGGGCAGAGAGAACAGCAAGAACATTACCCTAGTAGTTCAATATATGGTGATCATGCTCTGTATGAGAATGGTAGCATTACTAGAGAGAAAGAAGTGAGAGATACTGTGAAGATGGAATCAGTAGAATTTAGCAATTGATTGAATATTGGAGGTAAGAAAGATATAGAAGGTAAGTGAAAATTAACCTTGTTTATGAACCTTCAAAACTAGGAAGATAGTGGTACCCACAACAATAATAGGGAAGCTAGGAATAGGAAAGAATTTGGGGGGGAAAGATGCTGAATTCAGTTTTGGACAAGGCAAATTAGCTCTGTACACAACACTTCAGGTCACCTTTTGCCTGGAGGTTTTCTGTTCTTATGACAGAAAGTGAAGAATAATTAAGGAGCCTCTTGATGTATGTGTCAGACCTGGCTGACATGGGGTTCAACTTAGTATGGAAAAGGAGAGTGTGCTTGGCTTGAAGCTTAATAAAAATAAAATCTAAGATCTTGGCAACTGGTCCCATCACTTCCTGGCAAATAAAGGAAAAAGAAATGGAAGCAGTGGCAGATTTTATATTCTTGGGCTCAAAAATTACTTCGATTGGTGATGGCAGCTATGAAATTAAAAGATATTTGCTCCTTAGAAGGAAAGCTATGGCAAATCTGGTTAGCATGATAAAAAAGGAGAGCCACTGAATATGAATAATCTTTTCTGACAAAGGTTCATGTAGTTAATGCTATGGTTTTCCCAGTAACAATGTTTAGCTATGAGAATTGAACTATAAGAAAAGCTAAATTGACACTTCCAAATTGTGATGCTAGAGAAGACTTTTGAGCATCACTTGAACAGTAAGGAGACCAAATCAGTCAATACTTAAAGAAATTAATTCAGACTATACATTGAAAGGTTAAGTACTGAAGATGAAACTTAAATACTTTGGTCTCATAGTGAGAAGATGGGACTTATTAGAAAAGATCCTGATGTTGGTAAAGATTGTAGGCAAAAGGAGAAGGAAACATCAGAGAATGAAATAAAGAGATAGTGTCATACAATGAACATGAGCTTGTACAATCTTTGGGAGACAGTGAATAATAGAAGGACCTGATGCGCTGTGGTCCATACGGTCATGAAAGAGTTGGATATCACTGAATGACTGAGCAAAAAACCACCACAACAAAGGGCAATGGAAGCTACATGGAAAGTGAGTGTGAATAGGCTAAATGACATTATAAAAAGGAATTCCCAGGGAATAACAGAAAAAAAGAAAAATGAGTTGACTACATGAACAGAACCAGAAGAAATCAAAGGAAACTTGTGATTTACATAGATACCCTTTCAACAATAAGAGAAGGAAGAATGTGGCCTATATTTTGGATGGACCTCATGGGGATAACTTAGTAAAGAACAAATTCAAGAGTTATGGAGGATAGAAATCCATAAATAGATTGCAATCTTTATTATTAGAGGAAGGATCATATTTAGATATAAATCCATTTGAGTATTCAAGTATATTCTGCACTTACTTCTATATTTATCATTCCCCTTGATAGGATCAATCACTTAATCAACCAATAAGCATTTCTGAGGCCAGGGACTGTTTTCATTTTGGGCATATTATAAACAGACTCTTGGGAAGAATATTTCATATCAATACCAATATATTCAATAAACATTTCTAAAATCTAATTAAGTCCAATTGACTAATTGATATCGACTAATAATCATGGGAACAATCATACTGGTGAACTTGTTACCTACAGCATTAGAAAAAAAAAGCTTTTGAACCTTTTAAAGCTACCCCTAAACTATGAGGGTACAGTAAGAATCCTTGCTCCTAGGAATATTAGTATAAGGAGGAGTTAGGAGAGTATTTCCAGAACACATGTAACATATAAAAAATAAATACAAAGTCATTTTGGAGGAAAGAAAAGGGAAATACACAAGCAGAGAGAAGGATCCACATTAGGAAAAGATGAAAATTTTCTGAACCAACAAAACCAATTAAAGTTAGAAAAGGAACAGGTAACTGAGGCAGACAAAAATCTCATTTCTCAGAAATAAAAGGAAAGGATTTAAATATATAAGAATGAGAGCTATTCTCCAATTGATGAATGACAAAAGATATGAACAGATGATTTTTGGTTCTCGCATTATTCATTAATTTATTATTTATTTGGGTCCATCACCTCTCTGCCAGGATGTAAGGCACCATGCTTCATCACTGTACTCTGGAATTGTGACTGGTCACTACATTGATCAGAATTTTTAAATGAGTTGATTGTTTTTACAATGTTACTAGTTTACAAAAATTGTCTTATTGGTTCTGCTTACTTCACTCTGCAATAGTTCAGAAAAGTATTTCCCGGTTCTTTCTGAAACCACCCTTCCTTTCAACTTTCTTACAGTAGAATAGTCTTCCCTTATATGCATTTATTACAATTTGTGGCCTATTCCCCAGTGGATAGGCACCCTCTTCATTTTTAGTTCTTTGTACCACAAAAAAGTTTTATACACATAAGTCCTTCTCTTTCTTTGATTTCTTTGAATTATAAATTTGGTAGTCATGGAATTGTTAGGCTAGA
>NW_025372684.1:0-6925 GCF_016433145.1 Gracilinanus agilis
TATATATATATATATATATGTATCCACTATAGCAGTTATTCTGTCAGAGAAAGCAACTCCATGCTCATATTGTATGTTATTTTTGTTTTTCAAAAACTAATTTTAAATAATCATGAAAATGATTATATGCAGTAATTATAATACTGTTCATGATCTTTTCATCTAAAGTTATACATACCACATTCCATAAATATCTTAAGATACCAAAAAAGAAAATTCCTATCTTCCAATCAGTTAAAAGCAAGAAAAAAAAAAAAACAAAGAAAGAAATAGACAACTTTTCTATGAGAGAACAAGCAAATAGTAGCAATTCCACAATAAAAAATAAAAATTTTTGGTAGGAAAAACATTGGCAATAAAAACCCTGTATTATTCATTCCCTTCCTCAAAATTGTAACTGCTTCACAAGAAAATAGTTCTTTAGGACAGAATAACATGGCTCATATCTCTCCAATAGTCTTAAGGTAATTTACTTAACTGTGCTGTGTTTTACTTCCTGTTAGATTCTAGATTCTATGCTAGCAACTATTGTTATGATAAACAAAATTTAAACTTTAACTTCAGACTTCTTATGAGTTCAAGTATATTTTTAGGAGATAATTTTTCTATTATAAAAGTTGAGAAATATTTTCACCTATTTTAGTATGCACCAAATTTGGTTCCATGCTATTATTCTACAAAGCAGAAAAGACACCAAGGACATGTACTAAAAGGAGATAAATGATTCTGAGCTTGCTAGGACATAACACCTGTGTTGAGAGTGCATGTGGACATACTTACTGAACTTGTTCTGACTTCACAGATCTGGTACCTGAGACTAATTCTTTCCCTAAATATATTTGTCAATTTGGAGGTCTGAAGTATAATATATGTTATTTATATTATATATTTATTAGTTTATAGGTTTACCCTGATCGTACAAAATGGTTGGATATCTCTACTTCATAAGAGATATAGCTCATTTAATCAACAATCAGGAAGCCATTCAAACTTTAACATTCCTGATATTCCTAATAACCACTTACAAAATTATATATACATTCCTATAAAGTATGGATATCACACTATCATAATTGCATCTTTACTAATATCCTACTTTGTGACTGATCAAGTCAGGAGGTGACAATATAACTTCAAAGACTATGATACTGCAGCACAAGATTTGGCACAAGGGCTAGTGTTGAGCTGTATTCCAACTATCTCACAACCAGCTAGCTAAGTTCAGAGAGATTTATGTCAGGTCAAGGGAAATAAAATTTTTAACTACAGTGTCTCTCAAAAGCCAATCATTAAAGTTATAAAGGGGTAACAGTGTAATGTAAGTGTGGTGAACAGTACATTGATGAAATTTTAGATGCCCCAAGTGCTAAAGTATCAAAATTAGAACACAAAATAATGGATTCTTTAAATATATTGTTTTGTTTTAATTTGTTTTTTGGATGTCTTTGTTTTTACATCATTCTGAGTCCTGAAGGAAATAATTCCTCTCCAGATACACACAGAACTCTCCTTTGTGATAAAGTAAAACAAACAAAAATATTCTCAATGGCTAGATGGTATATACAACAACTGTTTCTTTATCTATCCTTGGGAGACTCACTTATTTTTTAAATACTAGACTTTGGCTCCTAATGAATTTCTCAAGTGTTTTTTTATTTTCTCCTTTTTTTATCTTTTCATTACATTATTTGCAGTACTGTGCACATTGCTCTTTTGTTTCTGCTTATCTCATTATGTTTTAATTCATACAAACCTTCCACTGTCCTCTAAACTTGATTAAACAAATGGTATTAATTAAGTGTCTCTGTGTGCTGAGCAATAGGGATATAAAGAAAAGGTAAGGACATACCTCCTCATACCCATCAGAATGGCTTAGCATGACAAAAAAGGAAAACGATAAACGTTGGAAGTGATGTGGAAAAATCAGGACATTAATACACTGTTGGTAGAGTTGTGAAATGATACAATCATTCTGGAGAAAAGGAACATTAAACTGTTCTTTTGACCCAGGAATATCACTATTATGTCCCAAAACAAGAACAAAGACAGGGGGAAAGGACCTATTTGTAAGAAACGATTTATAGCAACTCTTTCTGTGGTGGCAAAAAACTGGAAACTGAAAGTATATCTATCAGTTGCAGAATGGCTGAACAAGCTGTGGTATATGATTGTAATGGAATATTATTATGCCTTGAAATGATGAGTAGGATGATTTTTTAAAAGCCAGACTTTTATGAAGTGATGCAAAGTGAAGTAAGCAGAACCAAGAGACCACTGTACCCAGTAATAACAATAAAGAATGATGATCAATGTGAAGAACTAAACTATTATCAGCAATATAAGGATCCTGGAAAACTCCAAGGGATTCATGAAGAAAAAGGCTATTTACTGCCATAGAAGGAACTGACATAACCTGATTGAAATATCCCTTCTTCACTTTACTTCCTCCATGAATTTTTCTCTGATCTAAGAGATATTTGTCTTCTTTCACATTATGACAAACATGGCAATACGTATCATATGATAACAAAAGTAGAGTACCACCCATATGTTATCAGCTAGCTCAGGGAGGGGGCTGGGTGGTAAGGAGGAACAAAATATGAATCACAAAAAAGTTAGAAAATAATTATTGAAAATTGTATCAAAGAATAATCTGGGGAAAAGAAGAAAAAGCAAGAATAGATCTGGCCTTTGAGAAATTTAGATTCTAAGGGGGAAGACAACATATACAAAAATCAATACATAAAATATAAATATAGAGGTGGATGGAGGGGTAGCCCAGGAGGGTATGAGAACAACAGTTAGGTGGACCAGCTATTAACTATGAAGCTGCTATGAGTATTTTAATTCATATAAGCCTTTATCTAAGAAGTCTTAAAGCACAAATCTAATGGATCACTCCTTTGCTCAAAAAGTCTTAATGACTCTCTATTGACATTAGGATAAGATAAAATTGATGTTTGGCATTTAAAGACCTTCAGAATCTGACTTCATATCTCTTTGCAAACTTATACATTATTCTTCTTCACAAATTAAGATCCTGATACTGGCATACTTGCTATTCCTCACAGGGTTTACTCCATCTGTCTCCCATGCTTAGAATGATTATGATCCCTCTTTCCTCTGTGCTCTTAGAATCCATGAGTTCCTTCAAAGCTCAGTTCAAGTGCTTTCTGATCCCCTAGATGTTACTTCCTCTCCACAAAAATGACCAGGAATTTCTTTTATATACATTTTCAATTTACTTATATGTGTACAAGTTGAATCCTTTGATAAAATAAAAAACGTAAAAACTGGTTTGTTTTTGTCCTTTATCTCTAAAGCTAGCATAGTATCTGGTACATAATAAATGCATGTAGAAAAATAAGAACATATGTGCAATCATAGGATTGCTAAACCATGCGATATGGGGAGTTTAATCATTGCTCTCATATAATTCCAAATTAGGACCCAGAATTAGTACCCAAATTAGAACTAGGTTGGAACTATGAACAACTCCACCAAAAGTAAAATAACACTGCTTTTTAAAACTTATTTTAAATTAACTTTTTAAAAAGAAAAATGTACCTTTTTAAAGAGTAGAGGATGTGGTATTATTTAAAATTATTTTTATATTAAAGTCTGATATTGTATCTATGCTACTAAGGCCAAGAAAGATACAGATATTGTACCTACCTTTGTTAGGTGAATGACCCCCTTTGAAGTAACAGAACAGCCCATAAAACCAACATACTGTAGTTCAGGACAGTGTTCAGCAAATGCTTTTACTGACTGATCTGTCACCTGTGTGAAAAATATAGAGAAAGTTATTAAAGATAACATTCTAAGATGCTCAGTACAATAAACTGTAGCAACTTCAGTGGTGATGATGTAGTGATTCAATACAAAGAACTAAAAGTAAGATGATTTAGGAGAGGGTGCCCATCATTTGGTAAATGTCTGAACAAATTATGGCATATGAATGTAATGAAATACTATTAGGCTATAGGAAATGATATAAGGCACATTTGGGCTCCCAAGAAACAACAACTGCTTCTTAGTGATGGAGTAATAATTTTTCTTGCTAATCATATTCTAAATGGAGAAATCCTTCAGAATTCAGAGATGTGAAGTTTTTTGTGTTGTCTGAAAAAACTCTTACCTTCCATCTTATAATCAATACTATGTATTTTGGTTCTAAAGGTAAGGGCTAGGCAATGGGGGTTAAGTGACTTGTCCAGAGTCACACAGCTAGGAAGTGTCTGAGGACAAATTTGAACCTGGGTCTTCCTGTCTCTAAGCCTGGCTCTCAATTCACTGCGCTACCCAGCTAGCCCCTGTTTCATTCATCTTTGATGCATACTGGAAGGGAGATAGGAGTACATATGGACTGTCAATAATACTTCCACAATCTGAACTTAATTTCTACCTTCCCCTATATAGAGTGTGTGTTGATAGATTAACACACATCATCCAGAAAGGAAGTATATGGATGCATAAAGAGAGACAAGTAAATGTTCAGAAGATTGTATTAGAAGAAAGAGAATGGAAGATCAGGGTCAGAGCATTATTCCAAGGCTCACTGGAGAGGCTATCCCTGTAATGGAACTCCTTTCATCTATGAAATCACACAGTATTCCTAAGGAAATAGATATAAGTGATACAATAGTAAATCATGATGGCATTGGGGATAGTTGCCATGAAGGTTTTCTTCTCAATGCCATCAGCTCTCACCTGCAGACCTGTGACTCTTCTCTAGCAGTAGATAGCAGTGCAGATAAAGTAAATAAGATAGTGAGGACACTGTTTTTTTTCCAACTCCTTCAGAATGAAATGCTCCAGACTTTGTAGGAATGAGCTTTCATTTAAGTATAAATCCAGGTTATTTTTACAAGGTGTGTAAATGGAATTAACTCTAGCCCATTTGTAGTCAAAAATCTACTCATCCTAGGCGTAGAAATGATGTCACCCTCACCTTCCTTAGTGGGGAGGGGAGACGAGTTACCCACACGTGACAACAAGTAACAAATCAAGAATAAGGGACTGCCCAAATCAATGTAGAGACTGCCATTTGTCCATTTGAATTAGAGGTGGACCCACTGGAAGTGAGGAAAGACACTATCTCTTTAAGTATGTTAGTTACTTCCTGTTGAGGCAGTTGCCTTCTCGAACTCAGTGCTGAAGGATCTCCTGAGACCACAGAACGCTTACACTCTGTATTGTCACATGGGTAAGTTTAGGCTGACTTCCTAGGCCTACCTAGGCCGCTTCCAAACTCTGCCTATCTGGCTGTTGGGCCTTGTGGCTTACAGCTTCATTTATTTAGCCTTTTAACCTTCTCTCCTCTCCCTTTCTCTTTATTCCTACTCTTTACCTTCCAGATTGTAAATAAGCTTTCCTCAACCCAATGCTGATTTGGGTCTGATTTAATTACGGAATCAACCTGAATTGTTAATTCCTGGTGGCCACGTTTTATATATAATTATCTATAAAATACCCTAAATTTCCCTCTTACAAAGGTCTGCTCAAGGATTCAACTGGAAGTTTTGTGTTGCCCTTCTGACAAGTCATGTGTGCCCCATATCCTACTACACAAATAGATGTGGATGTTAATACAGTGAAACAGATGCCACCTTATCATGAACATATCTATAACCAGCGTCGTTACATGAGATCAGAGCTGACCGCGTTTTGGAGAGCCACTTCAGAAGATGTGGCTTAGGATACAATTATCTATACAGATGAAAGCTTCACTCCTGATCTGAATATTTTTCAAGATGTTCTGCACAGAGACACACTCGTAAAAGCCTTCCTGGTATAAGGTCTTTCATTTGAAACCTGGTATTTCTCTGAGAAGTACTTTTCATGCAGTTTCTACTTGTCTTTCAAAGAAAATCCTTAACACTAAATAAAATACATAAAGGATGATACACAAAAGGGAAAAAAACCATTTAAATCTCTTCACAACTTGAAGATAGATCTCAATTTAACAGCAGAGGGCGATCTTAACATAATTATGGCTTTAGCTGAAAAAAAATCAAACCAGTCCTACAGTTGTTTATCTTTAGAAGACCTTTCTACACTAGTGTACAAGAACGGGATGTGCTAATGACATTTTAAAAGTATAACCTTTCAAGTTTACTTAATCATACTCATGAGTGAAGCTCAGAGAAAATTAATGTGATGAAAAACATCCTGCTCTACAATTGCAGCTAAAAGTTATACTGCAAACTTTATGAAATAAAGTACTTTATAATTAATTTAGCAGATACATCATTTATAAGTGGATCCCTTCTTGACATGCACTTTTTCAATATAGTCTTTTGTTTATAATTTTAATATTCCTTAATGTTAGTGCAATATATAAATTTTGACAACAGCTCTTATCTTCAGAACCTTACAAATATTTTATTTATTTAAATTCATTTCAAGGTTTTCTGTTAATTTTTCACATGACCTTCAGTTTTCTAAATTTTTATTTTTCCTGAGGATGTTAGATTGCCAGAATGCTTTGTATTCTGTAGATCAAACAATTGAAAATCAAAGCAGTTTACCAAAATAATTTATAGTGTAACAAAAATGGAAGGTGAACATAATTTAAAATTTAGAAATAAAAATTATGAATCAAGCAGTTATTAAAAGTATAATGCTTAGATGCTACTTTAAAACTGAGTCTTTAATCTTCATTGAAAAGCCAAATAATATTCAGGGTCTCTCATTATAGCAGGTTTCCCTATATTTCTCATTTTATCCAGGCTAATTAAACTATGAAGAAAATATGGAGACTTGAACTTTACATTTAAATATCTCTTAACTTTTTAAAGAAAGCATTTGTCTTTATTAAGAGCCAGACAAATATTTATGTCATCTTCCCCTTGAAAATAAAAATTTGATAAGTCTTGACTGACCACACCAGTGGAAATGCGAATTAGCTACAGTGGGGGGA
>NW_025372685.1:0-7280 GCF_016433145.1 Gracilinanus agilis
TCCCTTCCTCCCTCCGTCCCTTCCTTCCTCCTTCTCTCCCTTCCTCCCTCCCTTCCTCCCTTCCTCCCTCTCTTCATTCCCTCCCTTCCTTCCTCCGTCCCTCCCTTCTTTCTTCTTGAGAAATGACCTGTAAGTTCATGTAATTATATAGTGTTGAAACTGGTTGTGGGGATGTACCAGTAGTAAGTTACTCCCAAGAATCCCAGCTGGCCCTGGTCAAAATGAGATTCAGTTGTTTAAACTGGCCGAGGTGGCTGCAGCTCTCCAGGCATCTCTTCATCTGGTCCAGCTCTGCCCAGTTGTTCCTTGTTAATCCCCACCTGATCGTCCTGTTCCCTTTAGAAGGAGAGTGGGGCGAGCCTGCAGGGTGCTTCGGTGGATAATTTATGTTCTCTCTCTTGGCTCGAGCTGGTCTTCACCATTCCCTTTCATTTCCACAGGATAGCATTGCCGAGAGAGCGTGCTGTGGCGTTCCCTGCAAATGTTCTGGGCAAAGAGGAGACCGAGGACCTCTGGGCAGCGTCGGGCCAAAGGTAGCATCTGGGCTTTGGTTCATTTCATAAATTGAAATCAAATTCCAGGAAAATTGCTTCAGCGTGTCTCCAGTGGGATTCCTTTTATCGTTTAGCATGGGGTTAAGGAGGGGTGAGGAATCTGTTCCCATTTCACAGAAGAGGACACTGAAGTATGTGGCCAAGGTTGAGTTGGCTAAAGGTCCTGGGTGGAGCTGGGATGGGTCCACAAGTCTCTCTAAGCTGCCTTTTCCTTAAGATGCTGCCTCTTTTACCCAAGAACAACAGAAAACATGCAGTGCTTAGCAGCCTCCCTTATCTAAGCACATGCACATTCCCATTGACTGATGTCTTAAAGTCCCAACCATTTGCTTTACTATTGAGGGGTTCATGGAATCTTCCTGCTCCCTGGCACGGGCTCCTGAGCCACGGTAGTGTTTGGGAAAATGGACACGCGTCTAGGAAGGAAACTGAGGTTGTGCCCACAGAATGAGCAACATTCCCTGCAGGACAGGAGAACCACTGAGGCATCGGAATGGATCCTGAAAGCTTTGATGGCCCAGTGTTCCAAGAGTGAACGCATTGCTTTGTTTTTCAGGGCATGTCTGGAGAAGATGGCTATCGAGGTTACCCTGGGGATGAAGGTGGACCAGTAAGTCTCATGGGTTGGGTTTTTTGGTCTCACGTTTCTTCTTTCCATCTTTCTCCCTCTCTACCCCGTCATGGTCTAGGACAAAGAACTCTATATCCATCAAGTCTAGACCAGTCTTCTTTCTGAAAGTGTGTGCTCCTGTGTACTTCCTGGCAGCCGCCACCCTAATCTAGGCAATGTGGGTCAGACCACGCAGATTATACAAAGCAAGTAAAGTTCAGCTTTCTATTGCCCTTCGTTCATCTTCACTTGACAGAACGTTTCCAACATAAAACACTCTGGACCAGAGAGTGGACACAAGACTTTTGGGACGTTCTCAACCCCGTGAACTAGCCTTTTTCACTTAGATGAGGCTGCTAATTCCTTGAGGTCTGAGGCCGCTCCTTTTTATCCTTGTGCTTCCAGGAACTGGCCCAGTGCTTTGAGTGTAGCCCATGTGCATCCTAGCCCAGTGTTGGGCACGTAGGCTTTCAAGGCTTTAAAATCAACCAACTGATACATTCATAGAGTGGAGGCTTCATAAGTATTTGTTGCAACATATTGTATTGACTGTGAAGATTACGGTCAGATAAATCATTGCAGGGTGATGTGATAATAATAATAATCGCCGACTCTTAACATAGTGTTTTCAGCTTAGTTTTTTTTAACCCCTCACCTTCCTTCTTAGAAGCAATACTGTGTATTGGTTCTAAGGCAGAAGAGTGGTAAGGGCTAGGCAGTGGGGGTGAATTGACTTACCCAGGGTCACCCAGCTAGGAAGTCTCTGAGGCCAGATTTGGATGGTCTAACCAACACCTCTCTCTCTCTCCAAAGGGTGAACGTGGGCCTCCGGGGGTGAACGGCACTCAAGGTTTCCAAGGATGCCCAGGCCAGAGAGGAACAAAGGTAGGCTATGGATGAACGATTGGATCAAGGGTGGGCGATGTCTGAAAAGCAGAGTCAGCCTGAGAAATGGGCGCATATGTGGGGAGGGACAACATTTTTGTTTATGGGGATTTAGGATGAGGAGGAAGGTGGATTTGAGATGCTTTCTGTGAATTTGTTAAATGGGCTAGTCCTTCCTCTGAGCAGTTACATTGAAAATCTGGGAGGGGAATGACCCAAAAGGAAGAGCTTTGCATAGTTTTGAAATATAGTAGCCTGGAAGTCAGGATTCTGTTTTTATTATTCATAATTCACATTTACAATAATAATAACAATAGCTCGCCCCCGGGTCAGACTTTTTTTTGAGGCAACTTTTATTTTATTATTTTTAAATTTTTCCCATGATTCTATGATTCATGATTTCTCCCTCCCCTCATTCCCCTCTCCTGGAGTTGACAAGCTATTCCATTGGGTTACATATGCATATATATATATATATATGTATATATATATTATCCCTCAAACCCATTCCCATATTATTCATTTTTACAAAAGAGCGATGCTTTAAAACCCAACCCCCCTATCGTATTAGGTAGGACTCTTAAGGTCTATAGAATACTTTGGTTGTTTTTTTATTTCTCTAGTTGTGAAATGGCGAAATTCTCATTTCACAAATGGGAAAATAGAGGCTAAGCGATTTGCCAGTTAGGCGGTCAACGAGGGTCAGCGGCTGTCCTTGAGCCCGCGCTGTCTGACTCAAAGCCGATGCTCTCTCCGTGACCACGCAGGGTGCTCTCCGGCTCCTTCTCTTCACTTCCCCGGGCTAAGGAGGGGGCGGTGCATCGTTCTGTGTGTCTGTAAAATGGCACGTGTGGAAGGATCACTAATTGTATTTGTTTGATTTTCAGGGTTCCCGTGGATTCCCAGGAGAAAAGGTATTCAAATATTTACAATGATATTACGCTAGTTTTCAAGTGCCTTTGAAATGAATGGGCTCGTCACATCTCTGTATCTGATCATCCTTTGTGCTTTCTTTCCTAGGGAGAACTGGGAGAGATAGGCCTGGATGGGCTGAATGGAGAAGAGGTAAAATATTTTCAACTATTTGTACTTTCTAAAAAACCCCAACGTTTTCCCTGAACTATGTTGATTTCCCAAACCACCAGTCACAGTTTCTTGACTGTGTAATTGGAGAATCTTGAACCCTCAGACTTCATCTCCCAGAATTCTTTCCCCTTCGTCCAAGTAGCATCCTTGTGTGTTGTTTTTATTTTTTTTTTAAACCCTCACCTTCCCTCTTGGAGTCAGTACTGTGTATTGGCTGCAAGGCAGAAGAGTGGTAAGGGTGGGCCATGGGGGTCAAGTGACTTACCCAGGGTCACACAGCCGGGAAGTGTCTGAGGCCAGATTTGAACCCAGGACCTCCCGTCTCTAGGCCTGCTCTCCATCCACTGAGTTACCCAGCTGCCCCCCTTGTGTATTATTTATAAGTTGTGTGTAACCCCACTTCTCCCTCTCTTTTCCCGCGGGTGTTCCTGGGAAAGCTGGCTTTTACTCACGCTTTTACTTTTGTCTTTTATTTCCTTTACTTCAAGTGATTATTAATACATTTTATAAAATATAATACTCGGAGTATTTGGATGTTCATTTTAAGCTCACATGACCAAAGTGAGAAACGAGGCCGCTGGGCACATTTTCCCAAACTTGTTTTCCAGGGAGACAAAGGATTGCCCGGCTCTTCTGGAGACAGAGGCAGCGCTGGCAGAAGGGTAAGTCGTGCTTTCTTGACTCTTGTTAACTTGACAGATACCGTCGCTTTTCTTCCAAGGAATTTTATTTTGACTTAGAATCAAAGGGCCCAGGCCCAACAGCAGAGCCAGAGCTCTTCTCTGATTGGACGGGGCTCTGCTTTCACTTGTCAGAAGGGCTGTCCTGAGGCGTTCTTGTTCGGACCATGGCAGCTTATATGCAGCAAAATGAGTCCAAATAAGGTCCAGGAAACTTTCCTCCTCGTTGGAGCTGTCCAAACGGAGAATGGGCTACCTCCAGGGGAAGGGGTTCTGCACCGCTGGAGATCTTTCTAGCCAGGGTTGGGTGGCCACTTGCTGGGGGTGTTGGGAAGGCCATTTTTGGTCAGATACTGGTTGGACTGGATGCCATCACTGGTCCTGTCCAATTCTATTTGTAGGTAAAATGATATCTTTTCGATTGGGTCCACTTCTCTGAATATCACTGCCATTTCTTTTTAACCCTTAATTTCTGTGTATTGGCTTCTTGGTGGAAGAGTGGTAAGGGTGGGCCATGGGGGTCAAGTGACTTGCCCAGGGTCACACAGCTGGGAAGTGTCTGAGGCCTGATTTGAACCCAGGACCTCCCGTCTCTAGGCCTGACTCTCCATCCACTGAGCCACCCAGCTGTCCCCTATTACTGCCATTTCTGAACAGAATCTCACCCAACTAAGGGTGGGGAGTAGTTTGGGAAGCATTTACGAGCTTTGTTGTCGTTTTGTGTTTTTGTTTTAGGGAGACCGAGGCGCTAAAGGAGAAAAAGGAGAAAGAGGAGAAATGGGAATTCGAGGCGATCCGGTAAGGAGAATTTCCTATTGAATTGCTCGGGGGGGGGGGGGGTGAGGGGAATCCACTTTTTACAGCCCCTGCTATATTCCAGGCACTGAGCTAAGAACTATCAATATTGTCTCATTTGAGTATTTGCTCAGTGTCAAATCTGTGAGGAGGCCTGCGAAGGGAATGGAGATGTTCCCGAATTGAAATAGTAGATTTGGGCCTAAAAAGAGCCCTGCGACCCCTTTCCAGAAGCTTGTCTTTGCAGCACCCACCACAGAGGAGGCTCATTTGTTCCCCTTTGATTAGTATTGTTATTCCACGTTTACGTGCTGTTGTTTTTTAGGGTGAAATTGGACTGGACAGTCAACAGCGAGGGCCCAAAGGAGAGAAGGGTGAAATCGGCCCCGTGGTAAAGTATTATTCAGTCCTTCCCTGTTGTAATGGCCCGAGGAGGAGAACCCGAGTCGCCGTATGGGGCAGCTAGGACGGACCTAGGAAGCCGGGCCTTCGGCCCTTGGACCTCCCCAAGGCCGGTCCCGTAGAGGGTCCATCCTGGGCCTCAGGACTTCCACAGTGACACCCCTGTGGAGAGAAGGCCCTGGTTTATCCCGAGGGAGGAGATTTGCCTCTAAATGAGCAGATCTTGGGGAGATCCGTGTGTGCTTACACACTTATGAAATGGGGGCTGTGTGTGAATTCACGCGTGTAGTAGGCGTATTTGTGCAATCAGACACATTTCAGGTGCTTTTCTGGGGACCTCCATTCCCTTCTGCTTGCTCACCGAGTGTCTCATCTCTGGCTCGCCTTTGCTCTAGGGAGTTCCTGGACTGGATGGGAGACCCGGCGGTCCTGGAGGAATTGGGAAGGACGTGAGTATATCTTGTTCCTTTACCCAGGGATGGACGCTGGGGCCAAGCCACTGGACCTCCCTCTGCTCTTGGAGGAAGTAGAGGCGCCTCTTCTCCGTGCAGATCTCCTTCTCATGCTCTTTAAAACCCCGCCTCACCTTCCATCTTAGAATCACGACCCTGTGTCGGCTCCAAAGCTGAAGAGCGTGGAGGGCGAGTGTTGTGAGGAAGATTATGTAGGATTAGTCACATATAGTTTATGTGGACCTAGCAGGAAGGGCTGGGAAGTGAAGTGACTGTCCCAGGGTCACCCAGCGGGGGAGCATCTGAGGCTAGATCTTAAACGAGGACCTTCTATCTCCACGCCTGGCTGTCAGTCCACTGAGCCACCCAGCCGCCCTCTTCCTATGTTCTTGCTGCTCTCAATTTCACATGGGACGCCGGGCCCTGAACCCTTTGTTACTTATTCCACGTTCAATTCCTTTCTCTGAAGAGCGCATACTTGCAATGTGTGACCCTGGGTGAGTCATCTAAACAGTTCCGTCAGGGCTGGCAGCCACTAAGAGGCTCCCAGGAGACTCCCAAGAATGGGGACGATGGTCGGGAGCACACATGGGAAGGTGGCCTTGGGGTTACTTGGGCTTAGAGTCTGGGAAATGGGGCACTAGAAGCGAGCTTACCGTGGAAGGTGGTTGCCCAGAGGACAGGGGAGAGCGGACTGGCCACAGATGTAAGGACACTCCTGCTCCTGCGACTGCCCCCGACATACACTAAAGCTGGTCTTAGAGCAGAGCGGCAAGGAGGGGAAGGCTCGGCCAGACCTGGCGTGCTATAGTATCTGAGGTCAGGCTGTGCGCAGTGAGCTCCCCGAGGTGAGGACGTGCATGGGGGAGCCACACTCAAATGGCACCCCAGGGCTGGCCCTGTTTTTGTCTCGGAACTCATAAAGAAGCAAATAGAGATGGAAAATGGCATTCTCAAAGCCCTCAGGGAGAGCTCATTAACTTTGAGCCATGTTGTTTGGAAGACGATCCAAGGAAAGAAGGGCCACTCTTGGACGTGGCTACCACGAGCCACTGCCATTGCCGTGATGAGAAATCACAGCGCAGGAATGGGGCCAAGCGAGCTCCCGTGGAAATGGCTCCTCCTTCCTCCGCGGTTGATGAGTGTTTTGGAAATGCCACACGAAGAAGTCAAGACGCAGGCGATGGTGCTCGTACTGGGAAAGGGGCTACCCAGGCTTCTCCCGCTGCTCCGTGTAGAAAGGAGAGCATCTCTCGTCTCTCCCGTCCCGAATCTTTCCAGCTCGTGGCTCGAGGACTTGGAGAAAGTCCCTTCCACGCTTGAGGGACCCAAAGGAAGGACCGAGCTAGAGCAGCGATGAGAGAGAATCACTGGCCACCCTCAGGCTTCCTGTCAGAAAAACGCTTCCTGACAATTAGAGATGCCCCACGAGGAAGGGACGTCTTCATGGGCAGGAGGGTTACAGGGAAGATTCCTTTAGTAGCCGAGTAAAAGAACGAGGGGCCGCTTAAGTCCCTTCCAACTTTCACATCTGGTGAAAACCATAACTAGGGCTGAATGACTGGAGCTTTGTAGCAGGGCGCTGGGACCAAGGGGCGAAATGATTCCAAGAGATTGTGCAATTGAAAAACCGGTTACATTTCTATTTGAGCAGCACTTTCACTGTCTGACACGTAGGAACTAATTAGCCAGCATGAGTAAGAGGGGGGAAGCTACCAGATGGGGTATGTTCTCTCCCTCCCCTTCTCTTCTCTTCTCTTCTCTTCTCTTCTCTTCTCTTCTCTTCTCTTCTCTTCTCTTCTCTTCTCTTCTCTTC
>NW_025372686.1:0-9757 GCF_016433145.1 Gracilinanus agilis
CTCTATTGGTGAGGTGGGGTAGTCGCACAGAGGCCCTGGGCTCTGAACGGAGCGGCCTTTCTCTCTTCGGCCCAGGCTTGTTACCTGGACGGCTCCTCTGCGTGAAGCATCCTTTCTCGGGGCCGGAATGGAGCTCGGGGACTCCGCCGGCGCTGTCACCCTGGCCATGCCGCGGTTGCGGGCGGAGATCGAGCTACTTCCAGGGTGGGCGAAGGAGGTCGTGGAGGGTGGCTGTGGAGAGGGCTCTATGCGGTGGGGCCAGGCGGGGAGCCGCCCTTGGCACTGCCCGCGGGGAAGAGGCGTCCCCCCTCACTACACTCCCCCCCCTCCCTTCCCGGGCACGGCGTCCTCCCCATCCCAGGACTCCCGAATGGGCACCTCAGGGCAGAGGCGAGTGAGGCCAGAGGAGGTTGTTCCTGAATGATTCTTCTTGTGTTTAGAAACTGTTGCCAATTAAAGTGATTGTCTCTGTGGCACACTCTGCCCTGGCTTTAATAGCTCTCTGGCTGGCTCCCAGCCTTCTGAACCTGATTGTCCTTTGATCCGCCGTAAGTTATTTTAGGGAAATGCAATTCTGGAAAGCTCCAAACTACCAGATATTGAGGCTTAATTCATTAAGCTCACAATGGAATGATGTTCATTTGTATGTATGAAGAAGGAAAGAGGTGGTGGGGTTAGGGGGCTTGCAAGATATAGAGGTCTAGGCCAGACTTGTTCAGGCAAGCCTTTACCAGCCGCTTGGCTTGCCAGGAAACCTGCCTGCCCTGGTTTAGATGGAGCTGAAAGATCCTCGTCATTTGTGTTCTAATCAGTGACTGAACAGCTAGGTACTATGGTGATAGGTGTCTCAGAATAGATGAGATGTGAGAATTCACAACTCTTAGGAGTTTGTGCTACTGAATCCTTCTTAATCTTTTAAGATTGTATGATAAAAACGGTCTCATTCTCAAAGCGATACGGTTGAGAGATGGAGAGGACTTGGAAATACAGTTGAGAGCTGGAGGGGACCTGGAGGCTAATTAATAGGAGGAATATTGGATTAAAATAATGTTCGAGAGAATGTGTGTACATCATGGTGAGTGGCTACCAGATTTTGATAATTTATTTTAAATATCACAGATTTGAATCGTTAGTGGGCTCCATAAAGCCTTTTAGCAATGAGATAAAATGTATGCATTTACATGAAGTATAAAATTCATTCCCCCCCCCCCACGGATTTTTGCTATGTGCATTTATAATTGGAAGTTAAAATAAATTGGGAGTCATATATTACATAAATCTTGGAATTTAAAATGGCATATGTTGCTGAAGAGAATATATTTTTAAAGCCTTAGGTTGTCAAAAGTTATCTCTAATTTAACTGTTAATATTATATTTGTACCATGATTTTACTTGTAAAAGTTCTTGACACTATTAGCAAAACTTGCTTTGAGTTCTTTCAACTGTACTACTGTAAAAACAAAATGAAATGGAGTTGCTATCTTTAACCTCTTTTATTAGCATGCTTAAGGAAATACAATCCTTATATTTGCTTTTGCATTTCGAATGAATTTATTCTCAGCAATTTACCAAAAAGTAGGACTTTTCAACCTAAGTAATTGGCTGGCTCTTGGACATAATCAGATAATTTGTTTTGCTTACTGAGATTAAATGAAACATCAATAACTTGATAGAATGACAGACTAGTCTATAAGAAAGTTGATTTCTGTTTTTGTACTGTATGTAGAGTTGTTCAAGACTTGTCTGTCATCTTGTTTTGTTTTGAAAAAATTGCAAGAAATTCTTAATTCAATATTCTTCAAATAACATTTGAAGGAAAGAGCTGACCTTTAAGAGAGAATTTCATGTGTGATTTTTTTATGTTTAAAGATCTGCAACAATTTTGAAGGATAATCTAGGTGGTATACCTAGTGTCAGAAATAGAGGAAGTGTATGTAAACAGTTCCTGAGCCCATTACTTGGCTCTACTGTTGTGCAGATCAGATATAATATGTAAATGGTATAACAGGAGCATAATTGCATACCAAAGAAAATTATTTCCATCTTTGTTGTCAGTGTATGGGAAGGCCAGTTCTACATAATCTTTTGGAAATGACAATTTTAAAAAACTTTTTAGAATTAAAGTTATCTTGCTTGTTGTTAGAACACCAGAATATCTCCTAAAGCATACATATTCAGGGAAAACATGTTAAAATTTTTTATTTTATCAGAGACCTTATGATAGTGCTTTTGTAAGCATTTTGTAAGTTGAAGTCACCTTTTTCTTGTTATATTCCTATCTCATGACTTTAATGTCATTTGTATAGGAAGAAGGGTAGTAGATATTATGTTAAAGTTATGCTACCTAAAATTGTTTGCCAACATTAGAGAAAGAGGTAGTTTTTTTTTGTTTTTGTTTTGTTTTGTTATAAATCCTTCCGTTTAACTAACAAATATTCTGGTGTTTGGCCATTCTGAGGTCATTTTCTTGTCAAATGCAGAAATTGAATATCTGATATTTAATGGTGTTCTCAAAAACAAGGAATTCTTGCCTCAGCACTGACTTGTCAAGATGACCTCTAAAGTATCTTCCAACTTTTAGATTCTCTGAAAAGGAATTATAAAAGTCTTGAAAGGCGCATTTTATTTATTTTTTGAAATATTTCATTGTTATACAATAATCATTTTCTAGTAACCTTTTCCTGCAAAGCCCCAAACCAAACAAAGCCTACTTCCACACTCAATTAAGCCAAACCATTCTAAATGGCTGGAATATATTGACTGTGACTGATGAAGTATGTAACATTAAGCACCTATAGTCCACCAGCTCTTTATAGACTGGAATGAAATAGATTCTAGTATAAGGCATCTGAAACCAACATTAGTTGCTGCATTTGATCTGAATTTTATTGTTTTTCAGTGGTCTTCATTTATAGTATTGTAGTTAGTTGTAGTGTGGTAATGTTTTGCCCTGCATCACTTCATACACATTTCCCAGGCTTCTCAAATTTATTTGTATTTGTTATTCTCTAAAGCTCAATGATATTTCATATGCCACAATTTATTCAGTTGTTCGTTAGTCATTAAGCACTTTGTTTCCAGTTTTTTGCTACTTAAGTGTTGCTTTGAATATTTTGGCATATATGAGACCTTTCTTTTTGTCATTAATCTCTACGAGATGCACTTTAATTAAAGAAATAGACAAATGGCTTACACAAAAATGTACTTTCATAATTTGTGTACTTCCAGTATCAATGACAGTTGATTGAAAAATCTTTGAAATTTCCTGGGTGTGGGTTTTTTTCCCCCCACAAGCAAAATTGGGGCTTTATTTTTAAGGCTATTGCTTTTATGAAACAAAGATTTCTTCAATTAAGAATGTAATCATTATACTGAAACATGAAGTTTATGGGAAAATTTTTAGAGTTCCTGGTCTTGGTATAAAAGCTTTGATGATCCTGAAATGTGAGAAAGTAAGTTTTCTTCAGAGAAATTTTGAAATTTTAGAAGATAGTAGGAAAAAAAAAAACCAACCAAACTCATGATATTCTTGAGAAATTGGGGGAGGGGGAAGAATGACAAATTAATGTTTCAGCTTTACCATTTTAAGGTTTGCATATTATTTCTTAGAAAACTAGATTGAAATTTGACATTATTGGGATTGTGTTCAAGCTGGACTCTGGGAAAAGTGAGATGCCATCTGTTTTAGAGTTCCGTTCTCCCCCTCTCCCCCTTTGTTTTTTGGCTTTGATTTTACCAGTTTACTTATGTTTGAAATGTAAAATCCCAAGAAAAATTCTATGTAATGTTAGCTATATCAGTGGACACAACACAAGTAATGCATTTTTAAACTAAATCGATCAATGTTTTTAACCTTCAAAAAGAAGTTTAAAAGACTTCAGGTAAAGGTTATTGTTGAGTTCTTTTAAACTATCCAAATGTTAGGCATCTTTCTTATTTCTTTAATTCTCTACATTCATTAGAAACCATTATTTTTAATAGTACTTGCCCCATTATACTTGTTGGTAGGGCTCTCTGAGAAACTGATAATTATTGCAGATATTAATATGAAATTATAGATATTCCATAATTTGGATTTCCTTTTTTAAATCAGAGGTGAAACTTAGGCAGATAATGTTAATGTCATTGTAATACAAAACAAATACATTATCTATATATGTTGGCATGTAAATATACTTCCTACCAATATTTTGTCTTGGGTGTATACATGCATTAAATAAAACATTCTTGGTGCAGTTTTAGCATTCTTCACTAGGAATGACAGTATGGAAAGTTAAAAAACCTGTCAACCTTGGAAGCGAATTATTAAGCTTCAGCGTTCTCTAAGAAAGGCACTCATTGAATTATTGGTTGTGTACTCTTCCCCCCCCCCCCCACTATCTTCTTTTAATTATGACTTCTTGGTTTAGGGGTTTGGGTTAGGGAACATATTGCTGAAGAGTTGTGAATAGGACACCTATTCAGAAATGTCCAGTTGTTGAAGGGAAAGATGGAAATAGTGTCTGGAAGTAGAATCTTAAGTCAAAACAAGAACCACAACAGAGTCCAAGGGAACTTTCAAGAGGCAAGACCTTGGGTAGTTACAGTAGGTTGGTTTTGGGATAAACAATAAAAGTGTCATGTTTGAAAGAGTTCTCTTAATTTATTTCCCATGGCTATGAATGTGGATGCATTTATATCTGCTTTTTAAAAACTTGTCCTACTTTCCATTTGCCTATGAATTCTCTTTAGCATCAAAATTCTCACCGTCATCATTTAAAACATGTTTTATTGATGATTGTTTAACCTTACTGTCATTTTAAACATCATATGCACAGGTCATCCCAATAGAAACTTCTTATCATCAACACATTAACTGTATCTGACAGCATTGCCCATCACTCTGCATGTGTATGCTTTCGTAATTGGTCCTCTGTAGTCAAAATTGTTCTTATTTTTCATGGCAACTTCAACTATGCAGTTCTTGGCTACAGATATGGTTTACTTTTGGAAACTAGCACTGTACCTCTGAGAGATAATGAAGTAGAAAGTAGAGATGTCTGATGTGGGAAGGAGGAGAAATGCCTGGGGTCTGTAAAGAGTGTGAGCCATCCAGACAGAGTGCATCAATGTCAGGATTTTTGAAATAGAAGGAAATTTTAGTTGTTGTCTAATCCAAATCCATCCTTTTACAGATTGAGGAAACCCAGTGCTAGGAAGGTTTGGTTTTTGCTCAGGGATGTGTAGCTAGTAAGTAACTGCCATTTGAAACTTAAATGTAGGTGTTCAGTACCCTTTCTGTGATACCATAGCTGTGTTTCAGCAAATAACTTTGAGAGTAAGATTAAATGGGATGGCTAGCAAAGTCACTGTCTTGTTTCAAGACGGATGAGACAGGCATGAGGTAGAAATCCCCTTCAGGAGTATATTCAGCTCCAAACGAGTTTGCCAAACTGGAGGGAGAATTTACTTTTTTCCAAATTGTTCAGCTAATGAATCTCAGCACTTCTCTTTCAAAGCTCAGATTTAGAGTTGGAAAGGACCTTATATGTAAATAGCCCACTCTTCTCCTTTTACAGATGAGGAAACTGAAGCCCTTTGAGTTTGTGACTTGCCTAGTCAACTAAGTGGCAGGGCTGAGCTTTGAATTCAGGCCCTAGAACTTTAAATCCATTGTCCTTTGTACAGAACTCACTGCCTTCCTTATCTGTTATGTCTGAATCTTAGCGTAAATCCCATCTTCTGCAGGAGATGTCTCCTGGTTCCTTCCATCTCAAAAGCCTTTTCCTTTCAGATTACTTTCCATCTATTCTGAATATATCTTGTATGTATCTTATATTTGTCTTCTCTATTAGGCTGTACTTTCCAGGGAGGGGACTGTGTGTTTTTGCCTTTCTTCATATTCACAGAAGTTAGAGAAGTTAGCACAGGGCCTGCATATAGTAAGTATTTAATGTATTCTTGTCAATGGAGTAAATCTTTATTAGTAGTAAATATTTTGCATCTTTAAGTGCTGGATTAATCTTTCTTGCTAGTCTTACTTTTGTGGTGGTTAATGGATAAAAAAACCAACCACCCTTACCTTCTGTTTTAAAATCAAGATTAAGTATCAGTTTTAAGGCAGAAGTGCCCTAAGGACTAGACATTTGTAGTTAGAGATTTGCCCAGTCACATAGCTACAAAGTATCTGAGGCCAAATTTGAACCCTGGACCTCCTGTCTCCAAGCCTGGCTTTCTTATCCATTGAGCCACCTAGCTAGCTCCATTCATTCTTTTAAGTCTCTTAATCACTGGGCAGCTAGGTGGCTCAGTGGATAGGAACCAGGCCTGGATATGAGAGAACTCAGGCTCAAATCTGCCCTCAGATAATTTCTAGCTGTGTAACATGGTGTAAGTCATTTAACTCCCATTGTCTAGGACTTAAGGTACTTCTGTCTTGGAACCTATACAAGAAAGAGGATAAAGGTTTTTAAAAAAAAGAATAATTTCCATTCCCAAATGTCTCCTTTGGAGTAAACTTAATCCCACATTTACTTTTACTGTAGTTTACAATCTCTTCACCTAGAAGGTCAGTGTTTGAGGATATTAATTATATTCTTCCTTTTTTCACCATTTCAACCAGTGGTTTCGTTTTTATCAGGGATTCTTCATTAGAAAACTAGCTGCACCAATGTACACTAAAGCTTGCTCTGAATCTAATAGTCTTAGGCATCTCATGGCTAGAATTTCAGAGGTGGTACATGAAGATCTTTATGGCTTCCAGAGCTATTCACTAACCTATTATGTCAGACTTCCCCAATTATTGATTTTTTAAGGAATGATTTATCAGATTAAATATTCTGAAGATATAAATTTCTCTTCCTTCAATGCAATATGCCTTCTATACTTGAGTCTAAATAATAATGGACAGGATTGATTACATGGATAAATGAAATAAAAAGTTACTCACCAAATTTCATTTTAGCTCTCTCTTTAACCAGAACTGCTGGCAAGTAGCTACTCTTTAACCTTCATTTTGTAGAGTTTGCCCTCTTGTAGTGGAAAAGAGAACTAAACTTGGAAGGAAGAGAGACCTGGATTTGATTCCCACCGGGACACTGCTGTCTGACCTTGTCTCACCTATGTTTTAGGCACTCTGTGCCTTGTTTTTCTCATTTGTCAAATAAGGATGATAATATCAGTTGTACCTACCTCCCAAGGTTGTTTTGAAGATCAAGCAAGATAATGTCTGTAAAACACTTTAGAGACTCTAAAATGCTATTTTATGTAATAGTTATTACTTGGGTCCTGATGAACAGAGAGGCAAGGAAGAACAAAGGGCCAGATTATGACAACTATAATGATCATCAGCTCCTAAATAATGGAAAGCTGATCGATTTATATTATAGTGTCACTTGTTATTGATTCTGTTTTCTATGTAAGATAGAAAATTCAGTTGTATTCCTTAATGATGAAGACTTACTCCTCTAAAAGCCTCTTCTTTTGTTTATGACTCTTAAAGTTTCCTTAATACCTCCCACCCCCTCTGGAGTTGAGCCTCCATTGTCCGATTTTGTTTTTTGATTTTGCAACACCCTATGTTCTTAAAAGTGCTATTTGGTATGTGTCTGCTTATTAAAATGAACAGGTTAATTTTGTTCTAGGTCTTTTTTAGAATTCCATGGCATCTTTTGTGAGAATTGGATACCTTTTCTGGTGTTGCAAACTAGGGCTGGGAATCACTTGTCTAAGGAAAACACAATGTAGAAACTTTTTGTTACTCCAATTCTCGGTTACAAAGGTGTCATTTTTAAGAGACTGAAATATTATAAGATAGCTAAACATTATCTTTGTTGCTCTCTCCCTTAAACTTTTTTATTTATTTGCCAACTTATTATTTTTTATAATTTTTTCAAAGATATTTTATTTTCCCAATTACATGAAATAACAATTTTCAACATATATTTTCCAAAATTGCAAGAGCCAGATTGTCTCCCTCTCTTCCCTTCTTCCTCTCAGAGATGATAAGCAATTTAATCTGAATATACATGTATTACCATGCAAAATATATTTCCATATTGGCCATTGTTTAAGAGAATACTCACATAAAACCAAAACCCCAAAATAAAACTAATATGAAAAGTAGTATGCTTTCATCTGCATCTCACTCCAAGAGTTCTTTCTCTGGAGGTAGGTAGCAGTCTTTGTCATGAGTCCTTCAGAGTTGTCCTGGATCATGCTATTGCAGAGAGTAGCTGAGTCTTTCATAATAGATCATCATATAGTATTGCTGTTACTTAAATTACTATAAAAATATCAGTTACTTATCTTTCATGTTGTAGGTAAAAAAATCTACTAATTCAACAACGATAACAACAGTATTTTGCCCTGTATTTGGTAGGACTTGCCAGAGATTACGCTTCTCTTTCATAGCCATGAAAATCCGGGGTCACCCTTCATGTTGTGATACAGCATCATAATTGGATTTTTGTGAAGGAGTTTGTCAGATTGGTAGACAACAAATAGTACTTTTGCAAAAACTTAATGAATTTTCTTCAGAGCTGACATTTGTTAGCATTTGATGGAATAGTAGATTGCTTATATGTGATGATATAGTCAATACAACCTGAGTACATTATTATGCAAAAATGCAAAGTACACATTAATTTGATAAGCATTTGGTAAATTCAGGACTTGAAGGAGCTACTACATCTGTTAAGAAAACAAGTTACAGAACTATTCAGAGCTTTAACTTCTTTCGTTATGTATACTTTGATTATGTTAACTATTTTGAAACAAATTAGTGAATTTGGCTGAGGCTATTATTTACTCATTGAAAGTTACTGAACTACTAGGTGGAATAATTTTTATTATTATTATTCAGAGTATGGTCAAGTGCATTAATATTTTACTTTTCAATTTATGGAAAGTGTAAGTGAAGTAGGAGCCAAGCTATGGAAAAACAAAAGGAGAGTAAGTATGGCTCCTCAGTTAACTTTTAATTAGGGAGGTCAAGACTGGAAGTTTTTGTTTCAGCCAGCTAACACATTTGTTGAAGGCCATTCAGTGAAGCATCTGATCAATGTGGCAAAGGAGTGTGTGTACCTGTCTGTGACATAATCTATGTGTTAGAGAATGCATGTGATATACAGAAAGTGTTTTAGTATATTCTTTGTCCTTAAAGGCTTGCTGTCTCAATTTGCTTGGAAAAGGGTTTAAAATTGTTTGTTACAGACTACAAGTGCTTTAAGAATTTAAAAGAGAAAGGAAGTCACTGATAAATAGATTGTCTGGGAAGAAAGACTATATGAAGGAAATGAGATTTGAGTTGGATCTTAAGAAATGGAAAATATTTAGGTAGTTGAAGAGTAAAGAAGAGGGCTTTCTAGGGATGAACAACAATGAATGAAGAAGACATGAAGTGCTACCAACCTCTTGATGCTAGAGATATTGAATTAGGGGCTGGTGAGGGAGAGAAGGTTGATATTTGCTGATTGAAAAAAATTTATAATTTTTTTTCAAACATTTATTAATATTCATTTTTAACATGGTTACATGATTCATGCTCCTCCTTTCTCCTTCGCCCCCCGCACTCCCCCAACCCATGGCCGATGCACATTTCCACTAGTTTTGTCATGTGTCCTTGATCAAGACCAATTTCCAAATTGTTGGTAGTTGCATTGGTGTGGTAGTTTCGAGTCCACACCCTCAATCAATGTCCACCCTGACCCATGCGTTCAAGCAGTTGTTTTTCTTATATGTTTCCTCTCCTGCAGTCCTTCCTCTGAATGTGGGTAGC
>NW_025372687.1:0-2928 GCF_016433145.1 Gracilinanus agilis
CCTCCTCTTTTTTTCCTCCTCCTCCTCTTTTTCCTCCTTCTCCTCCTCCTCCTTCTCCTCCTCCTTTTCTTCTTTACATTGATCTGAGACTCTAAGTCTAGGACAGAAGCTTCTATGGAAAGGGGGATCCTTTGGATCATAGGTAACACAATTAAGAGCTGGAAGGGAAAAAATAATTTCAAGGTCACACCCAAGTTGAGCTCAATTGATAATTCCATTCATGAATTGGGTAGATAAACTAATCTGGTATCCAATATATTCAAAGCATACCACATACATTCCATTGCTCCTATGCTTGAAATATTCAAATATTCCACTTGGCCAATGGGGAAGTCCAATTCTACAATTCTCTACTCTAAGTCCCCCTATCCCTTCAAATTTATTTAGGTTTCCATGATAAGACAGCTAGAGAACTAGGCTGAGAATATCAGACTCACAGACTTTCTACTCAGGAGCCTCCATAGATCCCTTCCCTGGTCTCAGTGTCCTCTCAATTAGCCATGATGACCCCCTCTCAGGACCAGCTCCTTCTCTGTAGGACCAACCCTCAGAGCCATCACTTTACTACTCCCAATGGTAGCCAGGCACCTAAGGTTCCCCTTTCCTCTTAGAACTTGGAGTCAAAATTCAGCATTCTCCCCCCTCCCTTCCTCTCCTTACTGGGGGGCTTTACACTCCATCCCTGGTGTTACCATTGCCAGCTTCCTTTCCTCTCATGGCACAGACCAAGTCTGCTCCTCCCTTTCTGAGAGGTCCACTTCTGATTGCTGGTCTAAGGGCAGACATTCCTTAAGATGATGACAGATGCTCCTGCATCTAAGGTGGGGAGAGGAGCCTTTCCTCAAATGTTCCACTCTATGAATTTGTTGGTCTCAGTGTCAGTGTGTAGGGAGCCTGCTTGAACTCCATGTTTTTCTTCTCTGGCATAGACAGAGTTTAAAAATAGGATTGGTTTGTTGTCCAAGAGTACACCGGGTTGGTAATGGGGTTGAAAAGGGGAGGCTAATTGCATCAGATTCATACACTCAAATAGATACATTTAGGCACACAACTTAACCTTGGCTCAGGCTGTGAGAGGAGAGGGTCTCTAAACATTATTTAGCAAAAACCTCTGACAAAGGTCTAATTACTCAAATTTATAAGGAACTAAATTAATTATACAAAAAAGCAAGCCATTCTCCAATTCTGGATGGCAATTTGGAACTATGCTCAAAGGGCTTTAAAAGACTGTCTGCCCTTTGATCCAACCATACCACTGCTGGGTTTATACCCCAAAGTGATAATAAGGAAAAAGACTTGTACTAAAATATTTATAGCCATGCTCTTTGTGGTGGCAAAAAATTGGAGAATGAGGGGATGTCCTTTAATTGGGGTATGGCTGAACAATTTGTGGTGTCTGTTGGTGATGGAATACTATTGAGCTAAAAGAAATAATGAACTGGAGGAATCCCATGTGAACTGGAATGACCTCCAGGAATTGATGCAAAGTGAAAGGAACAGAACAAGGAGAACATTATACACAGAGATGGATACACTGGGGCATAATCGAAGGTAATAGACTTCTATGCTAGTAGCAATGCAATGATCCAACACATTTCTGAGGGACTTATGAGAAAGAACACTATCCACATCCAAAGAAAGAACTGTGGGAGTAGAAACACAGAAGAAAAACAACTGCTTGATCACATGGGTTGATGGGGATATGATCGGTGATGTAGACTCTAAATGATCACCCCAGTACAAATATTAATAATATAGAAATAGATCTTGAGCAGTGACACATGCAAAACCCAGTGGAATTGCTCATTGGCTACAGGAGCGGGGTGGGAGAAGGGGAGAGGAAGAAAATGAATCATATAACCATGGAAAAATATTCTAAATTAATTAAATAAAAAATTTAAGACAAAAAAATGAACATTTAGCTCAGGGATTCTTCACATTAAAAATTTTTTTTTGTTTCATGGACCCCTTCAGAAGTATGGGGAAGCCTATGGATTCCTTCTCAAAATGATATTTTAAAAGAATAAATTTCAAACCTACTTCATTCAGTAGTTTCTTACCCCGGATACCTTTTTTACATTTTTGGTTTCTGATCTTTTCACTTCCAAACAATGATAATATCAGAAGTTTGCACCATCCCCCCATTGTTTCATTTGGTTCCAGCAGGTGAGGTTAGGGGTGCAATGTGCTTTAGTCCTTATTTTACAAGTAAAGAAACTGAGGTGTAAAGAATGGAAGTTACTTCCACAAGATCCCACACTAGTAAGTAGCAGGGTGTCCCCTTAGCTTTGATCTTGGAATATAGGTATTCCGATTTCAAGTCCAGAGACCTTTTAAAAAATTACTTCTTTATTGATTGATTGATTCGACCAATCAAAATTAAGTGTGAACAAGTCATTAAATCAATTAAAGCCATTGTGTGAGAGACTTGGTCATGTCCTAATGAATTAGTATAAAAAGAAGCTCACAACCAGATAGAAATTCTAAATCCTGAAGCTCTCATTTTCTTACTTGGTATATTTCCATTCCTTCATCTAGCATATATAGAGGTATTTAAAATAATGGGAATATGGTCATTCTGCTGCTTCCATGCAAATCCTGTTCTTACGCATTGTCAAGGTGCAGAGCTGATTCTCAAGACTCAAAGGCTATGTGCTACAAGAGCACAGCTTCTGGAAAGCTCTACTAGGCTGTAAAGATTTTGAGTTACTGGTCTGAAAAACAATGCCCTGGCATTAGCCTGAGTTCGTGAAGTTGTTTGCAGGGTGATGGGATTTGGCAGCTCTCAAAGATGTCCAAGAAGATGTGGTTTGACCTTTTGTCACTTGGAAACTTGATACTTGTGCCATCTATACTTTTACCCATGAGATTTTTCAGTTGAACAGTAGCAGAAATAAATGATAACATCTTTTATGGTGTGTATATATA
>NW_025372688.1:0-6444 GCF_016433145.1 Gracilinanus agilis
CACTTTTTACAAATGTTATTTCATTTGATCTTCACAGTGCTGTGAGATAGACACTCTTGTTGTTGTTGTTATTGTTCTCCCCATCTTACAGTTGAGGAAACTGAGGTAGCATGATTTGTCCAGGGTTACAAAGCTAGTAAATGTCTACAGCTAGATTTGAGCTCACACCTTCCTGAAATGAGCCATCTGGTTGTCTTTAGCCAGTAGAAAGAACATTGGCCTTTGAGTCAGAGGACCTGGCTTCAAAGTCCACTTCTGGTTCTTATGACCTAAGTGATCTTAGACAGTTAATTTCACCTCTGTGGGCCTTGGCTTCCTTACTGATGCAATAAAGGAATTGGATCAGTTGATCTCCATGACTCATTGTTTTTTAGTCTATTATCCCTCAGACAGAGATATATTGACAGTTCCTTCTCTTCTCCTCTCCTTGCCAAAGGTGATTTTCTATACTGACTGGGTAAGAGAAGAAAAGACCATTGTAATTCACCTCCTGAATCTCTCTGCATTCCAGGTTAATTCAATTCTACAAATATTTATTCATGACCTACTAGGTTCAAAGCACCACTCAGCCCCTGTGGGACCATTAGAGAAGGACCCGTCCTGACATCTGTGTCCAAGATGGACTGTTGGTTCCAGGGGCCATTGCTCAGAATTGAGCAGGTGTGTGTAACACCTCTGACTTAATGCCACATTAACTGTTGGTGGCTGGTTTGCTGCCTTTAAAAGCTGCACACGTAATTGGATACAGTAATGCTTTGCCAGTAAAATAAATACCATCCCACACTAAAATAAATACAGTGCATGAGGAGGTTCAAGTAGACATAAATTAATCATTTACTCATTAGCCAATATGCACAGGAAAGAAATAGATCACTTATTAAAGGTTGTCTCATCTATAAAGTAGGGAAAAATAAGACACTGATGGATTTTTACCAGGGAGCTGAAAAGAGGGGAAAAAATGAATAGATGTTATAAATGACATGACAGTCATTTAAAAGTACATCATAAATGTGGAATTAATAATATTTGTCCTAATTCAGCTTCAGCACTCTCGGCATTAAATCTATCTTTGTTCCTATTGAAACAGACAAAATCAATTTGGGGCTTTTATTTTTTATCTTAGAGGGCCTTGAGTATTTCGAGGCATTCAGAGCACCCTGGAAAGCAGTGAATCTGTTACTGATTATGTCGGGAAGAATAACTATAGAAAATGTTGAGTCCAAGCAGAGGATTTTGAGAACAGTGCCTGGATTGATATTCAGACCATTTGGATTCATATCCAGGGTTTTCTCTCTCATACCTGTGTGGTCTTAGGCAAGTCATTTCTGCTCTCTGGGGATCAGTCTCCCCATTCATAAGGAAAGAGGAAGATAGACTGGATGTCTCCCTATTGATTGTACAACAAGACCAGAGCTACAGGGGACTTTAGGAAGGTGAGTAGTCTAAACCCCTCATTTTAATTCATGGGCAAATTCAGGAGTTATGTGCCTCGTCCAAGTAGTTAGTGGCAGAGTCAGATTTTGAACTCAGACTCTGTGACTCCATGTTCAATATTCTTTCATTTTATCATGCCGCTTTTAAGAGATAAAATACCAGTTTCTCCCCTTAACATTTAAAAGTCCTTCACAGTCTGGCTTCTGTAGCTTTACGGACTTATTTTATGTTATTCCTCCTCATGCATTCTTTGTTCCAGCCAGGCTTCTTTCTGCCCCCACCTCAACCCCTTACATAGATTGTTCCTCATGTTTGGAATTCCCCTTTTCCTCAATTCTACCCTTTGGAATCCCATTTTCCTTCAATGATGAATTCAAACACCATCTCCTAGAGGCAGGGGAGCCTTTCCTGAACCCCTCAATAACTTAGATTCTTACCACCTACAAAAAATGTATTTGAGTGTTAATTCTAAATATGTTTTGTACAAACACACACACACACACACACACACACACACACACACACACACACATACACACATATATGTGTTGTCTCCCGCCAATGACTCTTTGGTTCCTTAAGGGCAAAGATTTTTATTTTTGTGTCCCTGGCACAGCATTTGGGACATGATGGTCACCTAACAAATGCTTAGAACATAAACCCTTTCCAATGAGAGATTGTTTCTTGTCTCCTATTGCGAGTGTTCAAAGAGGCACTTGATTGATTAGAATTATCCCTTCTTAATCCTGCCTCTTGGAACCCCTAATTCCATCCAAAGCTCAGCTCGTGGACTATTTCCTATAGAAAGTTACTCAGATCTTCCCCCACTTTCAGTTGTTAAGAACCACATCCCCTGCCAAATGACTAGATACTGACTTCTCTACTTTATATTTGCTTCTCTCCTTAGAATATAAGTTCTCTGAGGGCCTCATATGGTGGTTGACATTTTAATAGTCACTAATTCTGGTGAATGGTATCAAACCCAAGATCTCTCTCAGGTCTACATCTTATTATCTAAATCTTGTGAACAAACTAAATAAGGCCTATCTCCCCACCTTTTCTCTAGCTAGCCAATGCCATTGGTTGGATGAGTACATGGGTTTTAGCTTTAGAAATATCACTCATGTCTTGGCATGCCATCTACAAGGCCTTCTACACTGCCTCTCAAGTTAAACACATAGGCCACAGAGCCAAGCTCCCTTGTGTCCTTCAAGGAGCTGAAAAACACAGCTTGATCAGGAGAGTCAGTGAGTTTTTTTCAGCCAGCTTCCAGAAACATTTTCCCCTGTATCCTTGGACAACTTTCATTCCTTTAGGGGAAAAAAATCCCTTTAACAGGCAACTAAAAAACCCCCTTACAACAAAGGGCATATCTTACATTTAAAGCAAAAGAGAACAAAAGGTTTATCAGAATGGCCTAACAATAAAAGAAGCTGCCCCTTTCTGAACTTATTCCCATCAAAAGAGTTATTTCCATGTTCCTTTGCCTCTCAGTGACAGTGTCCCAAGCATCCCATGTCACTTTCCTCTACAGAGGTCCTCAATATTGTTGACTCTCTTCCTTCACCCCTATCATGATGACTTGTTGGCTGGAGATAACTGAAATTGTGCCAGCCTGTCACTAGCTGTGTGAACCTGGGCAAGTCATTCAGTCTTGTTCTGCCTCAGTTTCTTCAACTTTCAAATGGAAACATCAGCACTTAACCCCCATAGTTGTTGTGAAGACCAAATAGGATGATGTTTGTAAAGTGTAAAGAAGTCTGATGACAAAAAGGTAACCCTTTTTGTGTGTGTGAGAAGGTTGGGGTCATCAAAAGCTCTAGGCAGTATGCTAAAGGCTCCTACTCAGTTCTGGTCCCAGACCTTATCCTTCCACAGTAACAGCTCAATAAATAAGTGCTCATGGATTGACTTTTTCTGTTGCCCATCCAACTGCATATCATTGTCTATAGTCTTTTCACCTACTTAGTTCTTCCTTTGTGGATAATTCAGCTGAACTTTATGGGATCGCATTGTGGAAAGAAACAATCAAAAACTTGCATGCCAATCCCTTTTTACTACCATTAAAATTTTGGGTTTTTCATTTGACTGCTCAGTTTCTTCATATGTAAAATAAAGGATTTGTAGTAGATGGCCATTGAGGCCTCTTTCTGCTCTGAATTAATGGACCTTGTTATCTAAAAGTAGAAAATAACTAAGTGTAAGGGGTAAAAAGGGGTTTTGGTTTGTGGATATTAAAAGGTTTGGTCTCCAGGGAAATGGATAATTATCAATCCCCAATTAAAGAATAACCTCAAGTCAAAATGACTTTTATGGAAGTTTATTTACAAATGAGGAGAGGAAGAGAAAATCAGAAAGAGGATAAGATAGGATAAGTAATCTAACACACTAGGTAATTTACTTTGGCCCCCTAATTTAACCCAGGCAGATCTAATTAGTCCTCAGTTGAGGGAGGCTCAGCCTTAAGCCCAAGGCCAGAGGGCTGGAGGGGCCCCGGAGGTGAATGAATCAAAAGCATCAGTCACAGAGTCTCTTTTGAAAGAATAGTTCCTTTAGAGAAGCCCAGGAAGATTTAATCTTTACACTCACTATGTGTCCTAGTCACAAATAACTACAGCAAGTTGTCACTTTCTTGTAAAGGGGCTTCTTTTACGACACTTCCTGTGCCTTCCTCTTAGTTTACATGTCCAATTGCAACATAAGTAAATACAACCAAAGATGTCATGAGACTTTTGATTAATAATAATAGTAATAATTACAATAGCCACAATGAAACTAACATTTATCTAGTGCTCCAATGTTTGCAAAGCACTTTATAAATACAGTGATCCCTGACCTATCATGGGAGTTATGTTCCAGAGACCCCCGTGATAGGGGAAAATCCACAAAGTAGCATCATTATATTTATTTTATTATTTATATATATTTTAAGGCTTTATAAACCCTTCCCACTATCCAATAAACCTTTTTCACAGTCTTATTAACCTACAGTCACTGAGACAATCAGTGCCCAGGATACAGAATACAGTGCTGTTGTTGGTCACCTTTCATTCCATCAGTCAGTAGTGTGCCATGATAAATGTAACTCTATGATACAGAATTAGTTATATATTTTTTAAAAACCTGCTATATAGCAAAGCCACCATGATAAGTGAACCACAATATTGTAAAGGATGATTGTATATCATTTTATCTTTACAATAACCCTGAGAGAGAGAGAGAGATTCTATTATTACATCCATTTTACAGATTAAAAAAATAAGGTAAATCGGATCACATAGCTAGCAAAATGCCTGTGGCTAGATTTGAATTTGAGATGTGAATTGAAGTCTTTCTGTCTCCTGTCAAGTGCTGTCTCCACTTTGCTACTTAGCTTCCTTGCAGAAATCTAAGTATACCATACGTGGCAACATTTCTCTGATCTAAGGATCTAGTAACAGTCCAGAAAGGAAATAGGTTCAATATGGCTTTGGCCCCTTCATGATGAACCCTTGGGGGCTGATGGTGATCACTACTTGCATTTAAAAAGGCACTAGATGGCTTGTTTGCCTAAGTTTTTCATGAAATCAACAACTCTCTTGGCATTCTATATTCCGAGTCTCAAGGTTGTGTGATTTCAATCATACTACCAGTACTGTATCTAGAACAGTGATGGTGAACCTTTTAGAGGGGCAAGTGATATGAGAAATGTCCTCAGGTATGTGTAGAGAGGAAGAGGGGAGCAGCCTGGTCCCATGCCCCTCTGGCTTTTTAGTAATGAATTCTAGTGAACTCTGTTCTGGGGCAATGGCATGTGTGCCCACAGATAGGGCTTTGAATGTCCCCTCTGGCAAGCATGCCATAGTTTCACCACCATGGATCTAGGATGACTTAAATGTGGTTAGGAATGGAAAGATGAACTAGTTAGTGTCTTCAGGTTCATCTCAATTCTATGCTTCTCAGGGTGTGCAAAGTGAGAAAGCTGGTATAGTTCAAGACAAGGAAGAAAGGAAAGGAGAAAGGAAAAAAGCATTAATAACTGAAACCATCAAGAAAGGCAAATTATGTTTTTTTGATATTTTATTTTCCCAATTACATGAAATAACAATTTTCAACATACATTTTCCAAAATTATAAGATGCAAATTATCTCCTTCCCTCCTTTCTCTCCCCCTTCCCAGAGTTGGTAAGCAATTTGATCTGGGTTATACATGTATGATTATGCAAAATATATTTCCATATTGGCCATTATTGTGAGAGAGTATTTCTATAAAGCATAAACCCCACAAATAAACAATAGTGAAAAATATTATGCAAAGAAAGGCAAATTATGAAAGGCTTTCTTTAGGTACATGAGCTGAACCTTGACGGAAATGAGAGGTTCTAAAAAGTTATAACAAAAAACAAGGTGGTGTATTCTAAGAACAGGAGGAAGGAGGAAAGGCAGAAACAACTCATATACAGCCACAAAGGCAGGTGAAAGGATTGCTGACTTTGAAGAATAGCAAGTAAGTTTAACTTTGGCTTAATTGTCAGTCTTTACTTCCTTGGAAACATTTGGAAGATGGAGCAACCAAAGAATGGTTGGCCTTGTTTCAAGGGAATACAGAAAATGGGATAAAGCTGATGAAAGGAGAATGTAGAATTACTATTCAACCTCCCTGGTAAGTCAAAATGATTAAGTTATGAGATAATGGCCCCAGAGAAATGGTGGAACTAACTCTTAGAACAAATTGGATTAGAAGAAAAAAAAGAAGCCAAGATATACCAGGGCAGTGCCTACTCTCAAACCCCCCACTGTTTTCTCTTACCTGGGGAAATTTCCACTGAATTATAATCTACCCTTTTAATTAGTCACCTAATTATAACTGATAATAAAATACCAGAATATACAGTCATCCTTTAATTTCAGTGTTTCCTTCAAAAGAATAGACTCTTAAGAAATCATTCTAGTTGGTGGTTTTTTGTTGGCTCCCTGAGGACCCCATGTGCTCATTACTTCAGCAGGCACATGGGCATGCACTTCACCAAG